>NC_051228.1:29707996-29970496 GCF_015220715.1 Pygocentrus nattereri | reverse complement strand
TGTGTATGTATAATTAATGTGTGTGTCAGTACACCATAAACTCTGGCTGGACACTAATTGAAGCTTCTTCCCTTGTGTTTGCGTGATATCTGTATCTGATTAATGTTGTTTTTGATTAGTTTGTGCGATATATGCTCGTCTGGAGTTGGACATTTATGGTTGGACTCCTATGTGTGTATTTACAGAACAGGCCTCCGGCGGTTCAGGGCACCCAACAGCAGACCCACTCTCCGGCCTGTATGAACCCCAACCCCGCTCTGATGAGCTCGCCCTGGGTGAGAGTCGGCAGCCCCGTCGCTTCAGAAAAATCCCTTATTCCATTCATCTGCCACACTACAGAGCCTGCCTCATGCGCTTTTTTGCCCACCTCTTGCATACTGAACTTTTTTTTTTCCTTCATGCTGCTTCTATTATTCTTCTGTGTAACTAGAATGTGGATGACACTGAGGATCAATCACATCCCTTAGCAGCATCGGCTCACTTGGATCCACGTGCATGACCGGTCATTTTGAGGGCAGAAGGAAAGGCTAAAGGGGCCCTTCCTGTCTCAAGGGAAGATGGGATACCCATTAGAGGGGCTGCGCTTGCTTCCATCACTCATGTCATAAGAAAACCTCATAACTCCTTTTTTTTTCTTAGACTTGGATTCTTTGGAAACAAGTTTAGGCTTGTCATAGCAAACAGGCTACCTGAAATTTTGAAAAGCAATGTGAATGTTAAGTGACAGTTCATCATTTTGTATTGTTTTACATGTAGTAATGAATAATAAGCCTTAGGATGTATATATTCTTTAATTAAAAACAATGTAAACTTGCTTTATTCAAACGTTTACATCATTTTATGTGTGTAATTATGTGTATAAAGAATAAAACTGTGTCGATATATTTTATATATTTAATAAAGTGTGAAAAGTAGCTTAAGGTGTTAAGTTACATTAACAACTACATTTTTTTTCTCCTCTAGAGTCACCATTTCGGCAAAATCATGAGGTTTTCTTATGACAGCAACAATGTGCTTACTCACACAAACATTTTTGCCTTATTTTTCGCAGTACAGTTGTGCTCCCAGATGTTTCTCTCAGTCGTCATTTTATCATTATTTTTGCTTGTACGCCACTCCCATCACAAGCTCTTTGGTTTCAGAGCCATATGTCTAGTGCAGAAGCTTTGTATGAAACACAAAAATGTCCAGACTGCCGCTTACATGCATATCCAGGCCCACATGATAGCTTACACATCATGGGTGTCACTTGGTGTGTTCAGCAGTTTTTGGATGTCTCTTTGCATCAATCTTACTGGCCTGTTTGTTTGTTTTTTCACCCCTCTCCCTACATGTCATCCTCCTCCTCTTCCTCTTCCTCCTTGCCACAGTACCGCTATCAGGATGACGAGTCACCGCCTCCTGAGCACGGCTTCCCTCGGTTGACCAATGAGGTACGAGCGCCCGAGCTGGTGCATGTGTCAGAGAAGAACCTGTCGGAGATCGAGAATGTGCACGGCTACGTCTCCCATTCACACATCTCACCACTCAAGGTCAGTTATTTCTTCACCAGCCACACCATGAGAGACTGCTGCCATGGTCTTTCTCTCTCTCTCTCTCTCTCTCTCTGTCTCTCTCTCTCTCTCTTTCTCTTTCTCTCTCTCTCTCTTTATTACTTTTCCTCTTTGTTTCTTACATGTTGTCTCAACCCACGTGTCTTGTCTCTCACTTTGTCTCCTCTTCCTTCCCCATGTCTCTTTCATTCATCCTCTCCCTCAGCCACGGTCATGCAAATGTCATTGTGAAGGGACTAAAGTTCAGGGAAAGGGCTTCAGCGCCACATGCAGTACTGTTCAAAAGTTTAAAATGATTTGCTTATTATCTGGACAGTAAGTGTTTATTTGCCAGCACAGGTAGGGTAACAGAAGCAATCCTCAAGGCAGTCCAGTTCACTCTTAAAAACAAGGGTTTCTAAAGGATTCTTGGTCTGGGTGTATAATTCTAGGAAATTGGTATTAAACCTGTACAGTACATGTAGGTTCTTTCAACTTCAAGAAGGTTTTCACACTCCCATCTCTTTTAAGAATTTTCATAGAGCCATCCATTGTTCTTTAAAGTGGTTCTTCTGTGGCATTGCTCAGAAGGCCCCTTTTTGGCACCTTTACTTTTAAAGGCGTAGTCTTGCCCAAAGCTAGCATTAAGTATGATATTTGTCATTGTAATATTCAGTAGTGCAGCATTTCTTCCCTCAGCCTCATCAGTTTGATAAAATTTACAATTTTGTGCTTTTTGTTCTTTGACTACAATACCCAGAATGCATTGCGGAATACAGATGCGATATTTGACATTAGCTATCTGACTTCCTTCTGCAGCTTGCAGGAAAGAGAGTAGAGAATATTTTACCTTTTAGAACAGCCCACATTTTATCTGCTCCAAAGCTGTTATAATTTTCCAAAAGTTCTTTCCACCTTCAAGATGCATCATCAGAAGGGTGTATTCCTAGTCCTTAAACTGGAAAATCTCTCAGGACTATTATAGCATCACTATAGGAGGCAAGTAGGTGTGTGGAGAACACTTGTAACACTGATTTGATTTTTCATTTTGGCTGCAGTGTTCTTTGTGTATTTGTATTTACCAGTACTTAGTTTGGCAAATAAATATGTAATTAATGTATACTTTAGTAAGTTAAATCAGTTGAGCTGGGGGTGGAAATTAATCACAAAATTATATAAAAACCTTGCAACTATTTATTCATAATTTAAAAATGGCATTTGAATTGTGGTCATATGTTGTATGGACAAATAGAAATGGTCCCAAATTATATAGAGTAAAATCACTTATTAAAGTGAAGAGAAAAGGAGCCAAACCTGTGTTCCGCTAACTTACAAGATATGCTTAGATAATAATGTTTTACTTGTGCGTATTCTAACGTTGTATAGAGTTTTAAAAGCAAAACCGCACCCAGATAACAGCTGAATAGTTTAATTGGTTGACCAAAAACTTTTGCACAGTACTTTATTTTCTACTACTCAACACACTGTTGGTTGGAAATTACATGCTTTAGAGCTTAGAGTTACTTCACACCAAGTTATCTGGTGTCTTTCCAATCAGAGGGGTACTTCACAAACACTTGTAGCCAAGAATGTAAAATATGCAGTATGTTTATCATACTTGTCATTTAAAGAGATAAATAGGTGGAACATGAGCACTGCAGTGCAGCTGTCATGAAGCATTAGGTCTACTGACTCCCTCCTCTGTGCTTTGAGAGAAACACCTGGCCTTGCAGATGGTGCCTGCAGTGGCCTGCAGGTGGAGCACAGCAGCCGGATATGTCAGCTACATCACTGCTGCCGTGTCATCCTACTCAGCATGCCTGAGGGCCCTGGAGGTTTTGAGATTTAGGCAGCTACGTGAGACTAAATACAGTTAATTTGGATAATCAGTGTGTGAAACGCTGGCGATGAGGAGCTACTTCTGTGTTTAACCTGTTGCAATGTGTCTTGCCAACACTAGATGGCAGTCAGGCGACAGGCTACATATAATGTACTCCTGTGTTGAGCTTCGCATTAACCAGGCTTTAAACAGTGCCTGTCCTTATGAATATTATTTAGAAGACAATGATATCGGTTTGTAATCATTGTCTTTGCAGCATAAATAAAAGTTCACTGAGGCAGTATAAAGATAGTATATGATGGTATAATAGTATAAATATATATATTTTTTGGATATACTATTTTGCTACTAATTGCCTGTTGCACTGTATTTTAGAGAGAATGTGGTAAAAGTCACTAAGGCCAGTGATTCATATTTTAAATTTGCAGTGTGTTTGGATAGTTGGTGCCTGAATGCCTGGCAGTAAATGGATATTTCAAAGAAATCGTCCTATTCAGTTTGAAAAAATGCAGACCATCGAATCAACTTTGTCCTGTTTTACAAATTGTGAACATGCTGAGGCTATAATTCGATATTACCTGGCTCGAGAGAGTCCTTTTTACTTGATACTGTGCAGAAGCAATACACTGTATACAATATGAGGTAAAGTATCTCACTATAAAGACAGTCCTTCATTTTCAAGTCAAAACAGCCATTAAGTACAAGCTATTCATTATTTAGAAGATACATCTAAGTAGATTAAGATCATCCACTTCTGTAAGAAAGGAGAATGAAACGAAATTAAGCAAAAAAACAGAGTTTACAGAACTTGTTTAAAAAGGTTACTGAAAATTATAGAGAAAAAGAGGCTTTTACACCGGAAGTCCATCAAACTGATCATTGGATAAACAGTACTTGCAGTTTTCATATTTGACAGATAATTAAAGAATATCAAGCTCCACTATTGCTTCAGATCTGAAAAAAATCCACAGGTGTTTCTGTCCATCCGTTCATTCAGCGCCGTAGGCCTGAAAGGATGTTTAGCTGTCAAGAAACAAAAAAAGAAGAAAATGTGCAAATCAGACAATTACTTTGCTCATGAGAAATATAAAATGCAACCAACTTCTAAAACCTTTGGAGATGTGTAAAAACATACCTGAATATCTGAAAACATGAAAGCGAGTCTTGTTATTAATTAATGCTGTAATTAATACAAAGGGTGGGCATGCTTTGAAATCTGCTTTTCTTTTACTTTGAAATTCAGCTTTTTTTTCTGACACTGAAAAAGGAACATCTTGTATTTATTGGTTGTTTAGACTGGAAATTAAATAAATTCAATAAACTGCAAACAAAAAAAAGTGCTGTATATTAATGCTTTTAAAAGACTTTAATGGCCTGTGATGAGGCTATGCAAACAACAGCAGCTATGCAAAAGCCAAACTGGAATGCTTATGTCAATTCTGGTTGCTTTAAATAAATTAACATCGACGAGCACTGACACTTAAAAGGAATTAAAGTGTTTTGGAGAGAGAAGCCGTGGTGATCCCTGGCCCAAGGAGAAAAAGACCCTTGATTTGTTTTGTGCAAATTTGAGTTTTTTATGAGCTTCATCGTACCCTCAGCACTCTCCATAACTACTTTTCACAACTTTCCATGACTAATCAGCCAACACTTCAGGCCCTCAACTCGATCAATCATTTTATTATGAGAGAAGCCATTTTATTTTGCGATGCTGTTCCTGTGCTAGGGCAGTCTATCTTAGAGATGGAATTTTGTCTAATAAACTCTCATTTGTGTTTGCATAGGAGTGAAAATCTCTTAAGCTTTTTAAAAAATTTCCAGTAGAGCTGCTCATTAAGATTCTTTCACTTGCTGGATAGCATACCCTTTTGTCCAAAAGCACTGCTTTAAGCATATTATTTAGATATTTTTGATGATTGAACTGTAATAAGACATGCTAACATAGGCCTGCAAATTGCAGTAGAGTACACCTAGAAATACAAGAATATCAGTCATTTAGACCCCATTAATTCTTAGGGTGCTTTCACACCTACCTTGTTTGGTGCATACATTATTCTTTACCTTGTTTTGACAGGTGTGAACACTCCATACTTGGGTGCACACTAAACAACCGAACCATGGCCCATCAAAGCTCACTGGTCTCAGTTGAACCATAGGTCAATTTGCTGCTGGTGGAATTGTGTTTTTACCATGGTCCACACCAAACAAGGAATACAACATTTGAGCTTGCATTACTTAGTACTCGACAGCACCAGCAACAGTTTGCTGCTAATAATCCTTCATGAGCAGTAGTGAAGCATTTGATTTTGTCACATGGTGAGGAGAAAATATCTAAACTCCCTATGGGGCCAGGGCCCGTCGGCAGGCCCAAAGCTTTATTATACACCTCTGTAACCTGTAACAGTGGCAGTCAGAAATAGGCATTTACAGACGAGGCTGCAGTTAAGATCTTTAATAACAGTCGGATTCTGTTTGCAATTTCCCTCTGGGATCAATGAAGTGTTCTGATTCTGATTCTAATGATCCAAAATCACAGTTGAGAAGCCAGAGCAAAAAGTCAAAAAGCAATTATCCATAACAAAACAAAAGGCTAAGGCAAAAATCAAGGTCAGATCAGAAAAACAGGTAATACATGGGAGTCGATAAACAGGCGGGGAAAGAACACTTAGTATGCTCATGTTGAGATGATACTTCTCAAAGTGCTAAGTTAAAGCTCGGGCTTATGTAGTACAATAACAAAGACATGAACGGGTGTGTGTGGTTAGAGGTCCGGTGAAGATGATCACTGATAGGTTGGCTTGTTGGAGTCCTGAGTCACATAAGGCAGCGAGAGGTTCTGGGAATTGTAGTCTTAGGCGGCAGTGTTGGCTGTAGTTCCAGCCATTCTGGAGGGAGAGGTGACATGACCGAACAATAACTCGGTCACTTTGCATTGAAGTCAATGTAGCTACTGAACACTAAGCCTTAGTATGTAATAAGCCTGAGATTCTAAGGGGTAAAGTGGTTGGACCAGGCATTGCTTAAACTGACACATCATTAAACTAGTCAATCATGAAGATGTAAAGTTTCTTTTTGTTTTTCTGATTGTAATACATCCAGACATTAAATGTCTCTATTTCTATGCAATTTATAATGAGTAGAATTATATTATTTCATCATGACTAAGTTCCTGAAAACATAGGATGTTTCTGGCACTAGGATGACGGAGGCAAGTGTCGAAGTAACAGAGATCTTTTAACACTGTCAAATTCCTGACCAATCAGACAACGCCAGTGTGTGTGATTTGATGCAGTTTACCCATTGGTAACTGTTTCAATATGAAACCAAACCAAATGAAGAAGATCACAAAACCCAAGCTCTGGTGTGGACTCTAGTAAATAAACTAGGTATGAAAACAGCCTTGGTGCTTTCCAGAATGTTGATAGATTACATAAGATGTTAATCTGTCGGTATTTGTTCACTATTTGGAAACCAGACTTCTTAATGCCCAGACTGAAACTATGACCAGATGCTGTAAACCCTGTAAACATATTATTTGTAAATATATTTCTTTAGCGACAGTCAGGGATAATACATAGCTTGTTATGATATTAGCAAAATAGTTGTAAAATGACTGGATAGCTATGATAATACATTATGCAGATACTCATGGCTCATTATTATCTCTAATGTCTACGTAGTTGTTCAGTGCTGCAACATCATAAATAATGTAATTACTGCATATTGTGTCTAGTTTGTATGAGAACCATGCATACGCAGCCAAAAATACTACATAGTTATGAATTATCCATGGCGGCAAAAGTAATGTATGGACAACGGAAGCAAGTAATTTTTACATTCAGCACACTAGAACGAGACTACAGTCATGACTGAAAACAAGATACAGGTCAAGACTTTTAATCATGATGACACTGACCCAGACCCAGACCATGTTTATGTGGTCACAGTATAAATGCCAAGCTCTGGAAAA
This sequence comes from Pygocentrus nattereri, assembly GCF_015220715.1. Classification (NCBI taxonomy): domain Eukaryota; kingdom Metazoa; phylum Chordata; class Actinopteri; order Characiformes; family Serrasalmidae; genus Pygocentrus; species Pygocentrus nattereri. The sequence continues at coordinate 29,963,154 of NC_051228.1, read as the reverse complement.
GAGAATCACCTTACTAAGCTTACTGAGGCTTGACAAATTTAGCACAGCTTCTGCTAGGTTGTAGCACCCACACACCAGTCCTAAGTCAGTTACCACAGTCTTTAAGGATTTCATGACCAACCCTGCTGTTAATCAAAGCTTTGCAGTGTTTGGCACTAACAGCACAACTCTGCCATTCAGGAAGAAAAAATTAATAGCAACTCTGTGGGTGTCTCAAGCACCCTGCTGGGTAGCAAAGCACGTGAGATGGGTGCACCTGTGTTTACAGCCTCACTGTGTTGACACCTCCAAAACAGATAGCAGGTTTTGAAAAGCTTTTTTTGGATCATGTCACAGCCTAATTTGTACTTGTACCAACATCAGAAAACACATGATGATAAAATTGTCCCAGAAATATGGCAAGGCCTGGAGCTTCAGAGCAGTAAATTGAACCAGCTGCAACTGGACCTCTCTGTAGTGGTGTTATTGAGCACTACAGCAGAAGCTGAGGGTGCGTGAGTTTTGCTCCAGTTTAAGCCGTGATTGACAATCGGCTTGAGTTGGCTAGTCTGCAGATTTTTTTCTCAGCTGGAGTCAACTCTTAACATAGAAACTCAAGGTGAGTGAGGGGCACAGACCTTGATTTCTTGCCTCCTGGTTTAGTTTCAGGCCAGTCAGAGTATATTAAGCACTGGATTCTTTGGAATATGAATATAATTGAATCTCTGAATAGAACCCATCAAAAGCCAGTGAAAATCAAGACCTCAAAAAGAACAACTTACAGCAAATGGGCAACTACTATTTCATGATGGTACTTCATAGAACACACTTGTGGATGTTGAAGCTAATGTTAGTTAGCTACAGATGTTCTCATCTTCCACTTCATGGTTTTGGCTGCAGAATGTGCCAACAAGTATGCTGTTTATTTCCAACTTTAGCTGACGTTGGTTTGCTAGCTAGGTAGATAAATACAAACATTTTCATTTCCCATTTCATAGCTTTATTCATAGCAGTATGTAACAAGTATGCTATTTGCTTCCAACTTCAACTAATGTTAGCCAGCTGGCTTGTTGTAAACATTCTCAACTCCCACTTTATAGCTTTGGAACTAATATTTGCCAACAAATATGTTACTCACCTCTAATTCCCTCTACAGTCTGCGCAGCCCATAATGGCTGCATCTCCTCACCCAGAACCTTACCCAACTGTTTTTTGCCTGTTTCTTCTTTGTGAAGTCAGTGCAACAAAACAACAGCAGGCTTTACTACTACCATGTTTCTTTTGTAGCTGGCGTCTATTAATAATTGGAGTGCATGTTATTGTGCAAGCGTAGCACATTCCCCAGTTTTTCCAGCTACCATGACTCTTCAGGAACCAGCTGAAAATGGTAAGATATCTGGTCAAGCTGGGGATTTATTAGGCTTTATTTGTGTAGTGTATCAAAGACTTGACTAAGTCAACTTCAGCAAATCTGTACTTGTTATCTGACTGTGTCTCATCACTCTCTAATGGTCTCTAATAGTGAATCGCAGCTCAGGCTAGACAGACACTGTGAACACACTCACACTCACTCACTCATCCATCTAAACCCTTAAACCTCCTCGCTATTGCTCTCTCTCTCTCTCTCTCTCTCTCTCTCTCTTTCTCTGTCTTTGCCGTGGCTCATGCGGTGTGACTGCATCCTCATTCCTCTCTTCTTTGGCCAGTTCTACTTGCTAGTGATTCTTTATTTGTTTTGTTATTTTCTCACCTGCAGCCTGCGCTGGTTACCCGGTTTGATCTTACATACCCGGGCGTGACTGCCGCAAACTACCTGGCAAGTTTACCATTTTATTTTAAATGTCTTTTTATTTTTTGTGGATTTTTGTTCGTTGCTCATGTCTCCAGAGGAGCGTTTCATAATGTGTTCATGTTGTTTTGGTGTTGTGGTCCCATTTGCATGGAATTCTTCAGAGGGTTCCTGATGGCAAGATATTGGGGTTCTCTGGAGACCCTTTATACCCCTTTGAAGAAGCTCATTTGTGTTTTACAGTAATTTCAACATTCAGACTCTGGTTGAAAGAAATCAAACCTGCTCATACACTAATATTCTTGTGATTCTTTTTTTCTTACATTTGTGATATTGCTGATGTTTGGTTATTTGCTTGGTGTATATGATGTATGTATCACCTTTATGTCCTTATTAGGTCTTTTGCCTTTTCACAAGTGTGGATTTCATATGTTGCATATGACAGGATGATAATTATTTAAATTGTATGATACTAAGGTACAAAAGCAGCTTTTGTAAGTTGTTTTAAGTGCATTATTAAAGTATGTTAGATGTAATGTTAGTTTAAATAGTGTGATTATAAGCAGGGGAGTCCCAATGCCACTTTTAGAGGGGCTTTAGTCCCCCTTCCCAAATCAATGTACATTACTAGTTCAAATCTTCTATAGTTTATTCTCATTTATTCTTCATTATTCAACTGTGCTGTTGCATCTCCAAGTTCACAATATACTGTGACAGTAGAGTGTTACTGGGGGAAGGCGCTGCTGCTGATCTGATGCAGTACTGCCTCCCTCCATTGTGCTACCAGAGATTTACAAATGTAACGTGAAATGTGGAACCCCTGCTTCAGTCGGGATCTGTCACTATCATTATCAGACATTTTAGGTTGTAAGCCAATCATGAGACCTGTAAGTTTTAAGCTAATCATATCAGACCTGGGTGAGGTAACGCAAGTTGGCAGTCGCTGAAGTTGTGACAGGATTTTTGCTATAAGCTTTAAAATAAACCCTATCCAAAATCTATAATACACACAGTGAAACAGTTAGTAGTTACAGAGTCAGGATACACACCTGCAATATGGATTTGTGGCAAATTATGGTCAGTATAGTTGGCTGTCTAGTTTTTAGAGACCAAAAATAGGAGTTAAGGTAACACTAGCATTAGCCAGCTGACAAGCCAACTAGTTTAAGAATCTAGAAATTTTACTTCATAGTCAGAGTGTGGATGAGTGACAGAGATAGAAGTTACATTGCTGACAGCTCTTTATATATTTATATTGTTTGTTTTTATATTTCTTCTCAGTATTCTCAGTAACCTTTCCCATCCTAGCCTGGCTGATCCTACCCTGTCCTTTGTCCAGTATCCGCCCACATGGTTTCCATTTGTCACTTTTTCCTTCTGAATTTATAAACGAAGAATAAAAATGTGGTTGCTCTGTCAGATCAGTCACATTCTGACCACAACACTGTTATTCTTATTGCTTTCAAATAGCTGATACAACACATTATAAAAGCCCAAAATGTAAGTCATTCTTATACATGACTTGAGTTGGCAAGACCTCAGCTCATTCTAATGCTACACACCCAAACTCTTGATTAAATCTCTATCGATTTTTTCTGCCTGTAATTGCCAGCCTTGCTGCCTCTTCGCAGCTCAGATGGAGAGAGCGAGAAAGAGAGGGCATTTTCTGAGCTCTGCTGCTACTCTTTTATGCAGAGAGGCAGTGAGGTGAGTTAGCTGGAGCTCCATTATATTCTCCCTGAGTCATGGCTAGGCCAAGCAGTGCCATGAATCAGCAATTTTCTTATGTTCTGTCCTGCAGCCTTGAGACCCTTACTAAAAGACTGCTTGAAAACAGTGCTCTCATTGTGCTCTCTCAAAAGCAGAAGATGTGCTGAAGCAGTGGCTTATACATAACAATGTTGACCCAGATGGTATTTATCTGTCACCTTTTACTTCTGAATTTAAAAAATGGAAAATAAAAAAAACAGCTGTGCTGTCAGATTAGTCGTCAGCCCTTCATCAGCAAGGCGGCATGAACTTTGAGGCTAATCATGTGTGTCTTAATGGCTAAAGAGCGCAGCAGGAGAGGGAGAGTGATCTTTATCAGGTGAGTCAGAGTGATTGGAGGGCCCTCGTTCTTCCGCATGCATGTATGTGTATGTGTGTAGAGGAGGTTGGTGGTAGGGTTGGGTTTCAGGGTTAATGGTGATTGTTTCGTTATCTCTGCACCCTGGTGAAATAATTGCAGCAGACTCACAGCCATGTTTGAGCGCAGTGTGCATCCAGCAATCCGCTGATTGTCTGGGTGATGAGAAGTGGGCTGGAATTAGAAATCAGACAGCAAGCATCTGTAGAGGGGAGGGGAAGACTCTGCTTTCAAAGGATATATTAATATTGTTCTTGATTATCAGTAATGTCAAATCCAAATACATTTATTTGAATAATTTTTATTTACTCGCTGCCTTCGTAACAGAACAGTAAACATGTATACATTTTTCTCTTCAACCCAAAGACAGTGGTGTCTGAAGTTTGCTTCTTTAGCTTAATTTGGTTAATGGAACTGTATGCAAATGTTTGGGCACCTCTGCTCATAAAACATGTTTTATTGACTGAAAAAAGGTACACATCATCTACAGAGACACACTACTGCCCATTTTAGTGCAGAATTAGTTTCATGAATACATTGGAAAAATATACAAAATGTTCATTTTTCTGAATATATATAAAATTCTATCCTGTCCTAATCTAGCCTATTCTGTCCTATCCTACCACAGCCTTTTCCTTTCCTTTCCTTTCCTTTCCTTTCCTTTCCTTTCCTTTCCTTTCCTTTCCTTTCCTTTCCTTTCCTGTCCTGTTCTGTCCTTTTCTTTCCTCTCGTTTCCTGTCCTTTCCTTTCATTTCTGTCCTGTGCTCTTTTTCTGTCCTTTCCTTTCCTGTCCTGTTCTGTCCTTTTCTTTCCTCTCGTTTCCTGTCCTTTCCTTTCATTTCTGTCCTTTGCTGTCTTTTTCTGTCCTTTCCTGTCCTGTTACCTGTTATACTGTCCTGTCTTTTACTTTCCTCTCATTTCCTGTCCTTTCCTCTTCTGTCCTCTCCTTTTCTTACCTTTCCTTCCCTATGCTGTCCTTTCCTGTCCTTTCTGTCCTGTGTTGTCCTTTCCTTTTTGTACTGCCCTGTCCTTTCCTGTGCTGTCCTGTTCTGTCCTTTTCTTTCCTCTCGTTTCCTGTCCTTTCCTTTCATTTCTGTCCTGTGCTGTCTTTTTCTGTCCTGTCCTTTCCTGTCCTGTCCTGTTACCTGTTATACTGTCCTGTCTTTTACTTTCCTCTCGTTTCCTGTCCTTTCCTCTTCTGTCCTCTCCTTTTCTTACCTTTCGTTCCCTATGCTGTCCTTTCCTTTCTGTCCTGTGTTGTCCTTTCCTTTTTGTCCTGCCCTGTCCTTTCCTTTTCTTTCCTTTCCTTTCCTGTCCTGTTCTGTCCTTTTCTTTCCTCTCGTTTCCTGTCCTTTCCTTTCATTTCTGTCCTGTGCTGTCTTTTTCTGTCCTTTCCTGTCCTGTTCTGTCCTTTTCTTTCCTCTCGTTTCCTGTCCTTTCCTTTCATTTCTGTCCTGTGCTGTCTTTTTCTGTCCTTTCCTGTCCTGTCCTGTTACCTGTTATACTGTCCTGTCTTTTACTTTCCTCTCATTTCCTGTCCTTTCCTCTTCTGTCCTCTCCTTTTCTTACCTTTCCTTCCCTATGCTGTCCTTTCCTGTCCTTTCTGTCCTGTGTTGTCCTTTCCTTTTTGTACTGCCCTGTCCTTTCCTGTGCTGTCCTGTTCTGTCCTTTTCTTTCCTCTCGTTTCCTGTCCTTTCCTTTCATTTCTGTCCTGTGCTGTCTTTTTCTGTCCTGTCCTTTCCTGTCCTGTCCTGTTACCTGTTATACTGTCCTGTCTTTTACTTTCCTCTCGTTTCCTGTCCTTTCCTCTTCTGTCCTCTCCTTTTCTTACCTTTCGTTCCCTATGCTGTCCTTTCCTTTCTGTCCTGTGTTGTCCTTTCCTTTTTGTCCTGCCCTGTCCTTTCCTTTTCTTTCCTTTCCTTTCCTGTCCTGTTCTGTCCTTTTCTTTCCTCTCGTTTCCTGTCCTTTCCTTTCATTTCTGTCCTGTCCTGTTTTATCTTTTCCTAACCTATCCTATTTTATGCAAATGATTTTCTGGTCCTGCTCAAATTGCATATTTTATCGATTTTCTAAGTGAATTAAGTACATTAAAAAAAAATTCCAAATGTTCAGTTTTTTTCTGATGATTTCTCTTTTGAAAATCAATAAAACAATAATTTGACAGAAAGTGCCCAAACTATTGTATACAACTGTAAGCCAGTGGTTATGCAAAATGCAACACTAAAGCGCACCACACTTGTCCGAAGCTGCATTGAGTTAGATTTGCTTATGGTTTATGATGCTTTGCTTACTATTAATAAAATTTTGTTATCTATAAAAAGGTAAAAAGTACACTGGATAGCTTATATCATTAGCAACCTTTCAGCCTAAATATTGTCTGTACATTAGGTCATCTTTATAGATAACAGTATCTCCTACTGTCAGTGTGTGATGATTTAGGCATGTTGCTTGTACAAAGCTATCCAATACACACACACACACAAACACACACACACACACACACATCTTTTAAGCCGCTCATCCTTCTGGATCGTGGGGGGTAGCTGAAGCCTATCCCAGCAGTCATTGGGTAGAAGGCAGGATACACCTTAGACAGGTCACCAGGCCATTCCAGGACAAGGAGGAAATACAGATACAATCACACACACACACACTTGCACCTAGGGGCAATTTAGCATGTCCAATTAACCTGACTGCATCTCTTTGGACTGTGGTAGGAAACCCGCACAGACACAGGGAGAACATGCAAACTCCACACAGAAAGGAAAATGGGCATCCAGCTGGGGAATCAAACCCAGACCCCCTCTTACTGTGAGGTGATGGCTCTACCTGCTATCTTGGAATAGATTTGCATAATTTATTAGCCACATTAACCTTGTAGCTCCAATGCAAAACTACAGAAGCAAACTTCAAATGTCTTGACTGATTGACTATATTTTGGGATGTGGGCAAAATTGTGTAAAGCCTATATAAGCTTAAAAAAATCCATTACTTCTGCTCGTGTTTTTTTTTTTTTTTTTTTTTTTAATTATTATTTTTATTTAAAAAGCCTATAATTCAGTATGTGGAGCAATGCTTCAGTGACATTGGGACTGGGGAGAGAAGTTTATATCCAGCCCAAGCAGACAGAGGCTTTATTCTATTAAAGAATGTAATACCAGGTAGTGCAGTTTTGGTTTGTCCCATTAGCATACTAATTGTTTTTTGCTCTTCCCATTTTTTGGCAGTTAGACTGAATCTGCTTAGTGTGTTCCTGTGGCCTGTGCTTAATAAACGTGCCCTGCAGGTCTCCAAGAACACTCAGCTCGTTACTTGTATCCACTTGCATAAAGAAGAGGGACATCAAATGAAAATATGTGAAATTTGGAAGTTTCCAAAACTGGAGAGAAAATGAGAGCCCTGACAAAATCTGGTAGACTACCAAAGCTGTCACCATAAGATATACAATACTTTCAACAATTGAGCAAAGAAGCTTCTGGTATTCTCAGAACAATGGGCTGGCCACCCCACAGTCCAGCCCTCAACATCATTGAATGTTTTTGTGGTTACTTCGATCATGAGAAACAGAAAATGTTGTTTGTACTTTGCTGCAGTAACTCTAGCTGCAACCAACTTCAAAGGCTAAACTTGGGAGGGGTGGAGAAATATCCATACAGATTCTTTTTGAAAAAACTGTAATGAAGGCAAAAGTTGGACACACAAAAAAAAGATATATAGCAGTGATGTGTAATTTCTGTTAAATGTGTTTATTTTTTTCTGAGTCTGAAAAATTGCATGTAAAAAGTAATAAGTACAGAAAAAAACAATTGTATTTAATGGCTGTTTTGTCTGTAAATTAAAGTAATGAAGGGTAGTGTCTGACGTTTGCACAGCACTGTACATAAATAGATTCACATAGTTGTATAGGGTATATACTGAAAAACTTTTATTAAAATATAGGTTAAGATGGGTATATGTGGCAACAAAGAAGGAAAATTAAGAACAGCTGTCTTATTGTAGAATTCAAACATTTACAGCATTTGGCTGATGCCTTTATCCAGAGCAACTTACAATTTGATCATTTTTACACAGGTAGGTGAAGGTAGTGTTAGGAGTCTTGCCCGAGGACTCTTATTGGTACAGTGTAGGGCGTTTACCCAGACGGGGATTGAACCCCAGTCTACAGCGTAGAAGGCAGAGGTACCCACCACACCAACCACTACAGAATTCATAGCATTAGGATTGGTGAGGTTTATCAAAACATCATGTGACCATTTCGTCATGTTGTCTGATAAAAAGTTAATAGTGAAAAAAATAGCTAAAAGTTGTGACTACTTTGATTACAAATGTTGTCACAATTCAGTGGCAGAAAATATATAGCAGCTGTCACTCAGACGCCATGATATCGGTGGATACTGTCAGCATTCAGGCTTAAAGGAAAGTCACAGTTCGGCACTCCATTATCTTTATCTGCAGTGAGACCAATAGAAATGTGCTTCGCAAACACAAACAGTTCTGGCTTCTTCACGCTTCTGCGACAGCTAGGCGTGTTTCTTTTGCCAACTCAGTGTCAGTGGTGAAAAGAGAACGGCAGTGGGCTAAGGTGAGAAGCGTTTGAAAAGATTCCACTCGCAGATTGATGGCTGTTGCCATAGTAATGGTGTTAACTGGTGCCACGTCTTTTGGATTGGATGCGCACGAGTGAGCAGAAAGAGACTTTGCCCGTCATTCGTTCTCCAGAGCAGAGGTTTTGATCCCAGCTTTTAAAGAAGACACCTCTGTCTTCCATCAGTGTCGTTTCCTACGTGCTTCCAAGAAAAGCAGGAGGAACGTTTATCTCTTACTGCTGACCCTGTTACTACTGAATTATCTTTCATTACTCACATTAATAACACACATTAACACAACTGAAAGCACATGAAAAGATCACAATGTAAAATCTATCTGTCTGTCTGTCTATACCCATCTTTTTGTATGTCTATACCGATCTTTTTCTCTATACCTTTCTCTATCTTCTTTCTCTCATTACTTTAGTCTTTTTACCTTTTTCTTTTTATTTGCTTTTTTATTTGCTTTTCCTTTGCTTTTTACATATCTATTCACCCTCATTCATACTTTCCATTCCTTTTCTATCGATTCCTATTTTCATGTGATCTTTTAATTTCTTTTCTACTTTTTCTATTTGTTATTCTTTAGTGTTTGCTGCATCTTTGTACTCTCTCTTTGCCCCCCATCCTGTCCCCCTTTCTCTCTCTGTGATCACACAGCAGATGCTGAGAAGGTCACAGCCGACAGTGACGCAGCCTGAATACAAACTAAAGGACTTTGTGCTTCCTTAATCTTGAGAAGAACATAATCTTAACCTGATCATGTCCTAGATTTTTGTGGCAAGGATGAAATACACTTTATGTCCAAAGGTTTGTGGACACCTTATCATCCAAAGTATCTATATAGTTTGTTTCCCTTTTCTGCAGTAAAGGCTTTACACTAGATGTACGTTTGACATTGCTATGGGTATTTGATTGCATTCAGTCACAAGTGAAGACAGGTACTGATGTTGGATGATTAGTTCTGGATCAGAAACCCTTTTTCAGCTCATCCCAAATGTATTGGACGGTGTTTGATCAATAGGCTGTAGATTGTGATTCCACTGTTCTGTAGAGAAGAGCTGCAGAGTTTCACACCCTCTAGCCAACACTTAGTATGGTGCGTGTTAATTTCAGGATTGTATGTGTCCGCTCCAACACACACTACACTACTTCCAGTGCATTTTGGTGCATATTACATGACTGTGTGAGCCTTAAAGTAGCTCAGTTCACTAATATCTGGATATTTTTGGATATATAATGTATCATATGATTGTAAAAATGCATAAGCTAATATAAAGTGTAATAAAAGTGTTCTGATTACCAGTAAATCAAGTTACTGAGAACAGGTGTGATCTGTCATTTTGCCAAAGACAATGAAAGAAAAAATCCCAAATTGACCTTTTTGCATGATCTATAATGATCATTCATTTGCAGATCATAAGCACTCTACATTTACTGAATCTATCTTTATCTCCATGTAGTGTATTCACTGACATAAAGGCTACCCAAGACTTCAGATTAACATTTGATTTAAAGGAATATTCCTGTGATTGCCAAACTTATCTCTATCTGTTGCATCTGTAGCACATGGTCAGTGTACACAGACGATGATTTTGATGCATATTCCTGTATGCAGAAAAGAACAGAACAGAAAACACATGTATTGTACAAGCAAATGGGCAGCTGAATCACCACTTGCTTATTGGCTTCTATTATACAGTACTGTGTAAAATTCAGGGAGAGCTATTTATTTAGTAAATTTCCTGTCAGTATGTCCATAAAGTAGAAATCACTCATTTTTCAATAGATATTTTTGAGGAGAGCAGATATAAGATAATCTGCAATCCATACAAAGGGAAAAACAGAACTCTCCAAAACTGAAGTTAAAAAAAAAAGATTCAAAGTATGTGGAGAAAATGGGACTCATCATGGATGAGCAATCATGGAAAAAACTATCAGACCACAAAACTGTCATCATCAGATACACTTTCATATTTGAGACACAGGAGAAAAACAAGCTCTGCCTTTGATTAAGATCTTTAAAAATTCCTTTTATTTGGGCAAATCCTTCCATTGTGAGAAGTTAACTCAATGCTAAGGGTCTGAAAAGGTGTGTAGCCATGCCAAGAAACTCTTACTGAGAAAAGGAAACAGAAAAAGAAAAACATCTGCAAATCAAAGAGTCAAGACCTCAACATGTTTGAAAGGGTTTAGAATTTGTTGATTGTGAGAAGCAGGAAATGCAACCAACTTTTAAGGCTGAACTGTGGAGGTATGGAAAAATATATCTGCAGATTTCTTCAAAAACACTGGAAGTCTCTTGAATAAAGTCACTGAAAAATGAATACCTTGTATAATCAGCTATGGTAATCCACCATATGCTACATATATGGCAGACAGAGATTATGTTGAAAACTGCTGGAGCTTTCCTTTAATACCATGTGTTACTTTTATACACTTCAACATTATAGAAAAGGTGTGTTTTCATGCTTTATTCTCTTGTTCTTTGTCACCTTTCCAGCTATTCTAAAAACAAAAACAGAGTTGACGTACCAACACTTCATGGTCTCTACAGCATTTAACATGGGGCATTAAGTAGTTCTTACCTTTTAAAGTCCTGCATTTGTAGTCCTTGACAGCAGTTGCTTGGTAACAGGTGTGTCCTGGTGAAAGGATTTTAATAATCAAGCCCATCTACTCCTCTGCGACCTTGTTATTAGAATGTGGCCTATATGAGTGCCCTACGGGTGTGTCTTCACCCTGCATCTCTAATGACAGTGTGTGTGAGCAGGTGTGATAGGGTCGCAGTGTTCTGTCAGGGTTAGTTGATGGAGGTGTTTATATGACAGTGCACTCAGCTTTATTTTTCTATTTCTTGAGGCGATGAAGCAGGCAGACACAGCAGAAATGTCTTTTTTGTGCTGTTTTCCCTTTTCTTGTTTTTAGACAGATCGATTTATCTAAACATAATGCTATGCCATAAATGTGAAAGGAAGGAAGGAGAGTTCACAGAGGTGATGTGAACATATGATAGAGCCTGGGTTAGTTAGAATGCATAATTCAGTTCCCTACTGTGATTATTTGGAATATTTACAGAAATTCAGTGTAACATATTCAGCTTTCACTGTGATGTATGTTGGTGTACAGTTGGCAAAACCTGTATTGCACATCATATTTACTTCTTGGAAACAGCTCCATGAATATCTTGCTGTCACACCTGGTTATAGTGATACTGTATCCCTTTTGTCAGTCGAAAACACCAGCTGCTCTTACATTGTGTGAACAAGCGATAGAGCAGCAGAAGTCATCTGAAATGACTTGCTAAGAATTCTTGTTTCATTAAAATACTTGAGATGAATGCATGAAAGTTAACATTTTTTTCAATTGCTGTAAAATTAAATTACTATGTCAGACATATAAGCTGTTTTTATGCTAGACAATTGTTAATCCTTAGTGTTGAATACTAGGCATTATTCAGTAACTATGCTAGAAATGTAAGTCTGAACCTGCTGATGGCTCCATAGCTTGATCAAACTGGCACAATAAGGTCTTGTCCACACTTGGGATACATATCAAAACCTAGTTTTTTGGCTATGTTCATAGTGCAGATTAAAGTGGCCCAAATCCAGTCTATTTCTTCACATTGAATCTGACAGTTTCATGTCCGATTTGGGCTTTCATATGTATGAAATCCTTTATATTTCTGAGTTTTGGCAACATGACCTACATCTGAGCAGTCAGTTTGGAATTCATTGCCTTGTATGTCAATCTACTTCAATCTTCAACATAAATTCATGTTGATAAGAACAGAGCTCATAGTGCAATTTCATCAAACTGCCTGTTGCTGTGGTAACCTTTTGCATCTTTGGTTTTGGAGGGTAAGTGAGACAACTATGGGCAGAGTAAACAAATAGACATGCTGCTGTCTCATGGGGAAAATCAGATAAACCGCTCGATCTGGTATATTGAGTTTTTTGGCCTGAGTTAATGTCTCTTTGGTAGCATTCTTCTTTTTTTACTTTTAAACTTCCACAATTAAACCAAGCACAGAAATTCACCTTTGTTTTTACTCTTATCCCTTTTACTCTTAACTATGTTCATCATGGTTGTTTTGGTGTCTACTGCCTTTTCATCCTTTAAAGTATTGAATTAATCAGCTGATTTTGACATCACTTAAAAGGAATCTATTAAAGCTGCACTATGTAAGAAAAAAAAACATGCTAAAATATCAGTCACCCTGAAATAATGATTAAAAGACAGAGGTGTTGGTTTCAGATTTTACAGAGCTTTGTTCATTTGTCTTTAAGGACTAAAGTCACACACACAGACTAAAAAAGAAGGTCCAGTTTGATATTTAGGTCTCAAATGCAAAATTAACATCATACTCATGAAGATATGATGACACTTAAATCCTCAGAAGACGCCACTAAAGTTCCTGTAGTCACTGGATAAAACACCTTAGTATGCAATAAGCCTGTGATTTGAGGAGATTAAAAAGATAATGTAAACAAGCAAGCACTACATTTGAGCAATGAATCAAATTTGGGCTTTTACTTGCTGTCTAAACATAGCCTTTGTGTCAGGTTTTCCATCCACATTAGCTAATTCTTGCTTTCAAACCAATTTTCATCCATACTCAAATGCAGAGACAATATTGGAATGAGCAACAAAATTAAGTTATTAAACATGCAGCATTGATCATGCAGAGATCTGCTGTACAGGAGTGAATACATAAAACAGGCAGTACTCCTGTGCGAGCAGAGATAATGTAACAGATACACTACAAGGCCTTGGAGAGTGTTTACAAATGTTGCTTTTCTGTAGTCATTTTAAGGTGCTTGGGAGAATAAAACAGAGAGAACCGTTGTTAAATGTATCTATATTTGTCTTTACAAGGCCTAAATATGTAAAATCAAATTCTTTCAAGGCCACAGTCTCCTCCCCTGTCCTCTCTTCTCCTATCTTCTCTCAAGCTGTCTAAAAACAGGTCTCTTATTGCCTCTACTTCACTCATGTGTTACTGTCCCGTGCCCTGATTTGTGCCTGAGTCACTTTATCTCCCAGAAAACACCTGGACAGTTGAACCACACACTAGACACTGCTCTTTCTCCTGTTCTGCAATGAAGACCCAAATTTATGCAAGGAACCATAAAGAACACAATGCACTGTGCCATAGCTTTGACAATCATAATTCTGCCCTGATGCATGTGTAACCCATTAAACTGTAGACCTATTATTTAGTTATTAATCTTTAATTTTTTTAGATTTATTTTCACTACTATGAAGCTAATATGTAAATTGTAAAGTCAGGAGAGTTTCAATTCAAAGTTTAGGCCCACATACACTATATAGCCAAAAGTATGAACACCTGACACCTATATAAGTTTGTTGGACATCCTGTTCCAAAACTATGGGCATTAATGTGGAGTCCTCAAAACTACCTACTACCATGCTAAATAGTATGTTGCAATAGTACACCACAAGTAGTAGTGCATTTAGCAGTGTAATATGTGTAGTTTGATAACATGCAGTTTTAGATAGAGCCTTAGCTTGTAAACCAGACACCTACAGAGTTAAAGAGGAATTCTTCAGATTTTTTTTCTGCATAATTCAGTCATTGAAATGTAAACAAAGTCATTCAGATTAGTCTGATATGAAATGGTTCATTGTTGAGAAACTTATTGAATCAGGTTTCTTTACAATGGTGATAGGAACCTGCGATCATGATATCCACAGAGCAAATATAACAATTTTATTTATCCAAAATTATTAATTAAAAAAAAAGTTTTTTTGTGTATACTGTTGATACTGGTTATGATAAAATATATCAGAAAATCAGAAAAATACATTAACTTTGGGTGCTACCTTACAACACCCTGCATGTACCTCTCTGCCAGGAATGGATTACTGAAAATGTGTTTGATTTACATCATGCTTGTAAACCATTTGATGAAACAGCTTTCTGTGTGGGAGCTTTTAGAGGCATTAAACTCTTTGGATATCTGGTTTCTATCACTATTGTTAAGAACAGTTCTGACTCAGCCAGTTTCTCTAGAACAGAAAATATCCCATCAAACCAGTCTTTGTGTTTTTGTTTACATTTTAACCATTTAATTATGTAGAATTTTTTGAAAATCTTTAGAATTCGCCTATAAGACCTTGGGTTTTCAACACCATGGAGAGCTCCATTAACTGTCACTGTTACAGCTTTAATGGGGTCTGAATTTGAATGCAGTCTAGGCAAACCTTACCTAGACTTGACCATCTCTCACTAAAAATCCACATTTCCTAAATAAAGCACCTGTTAAATTACCTAAACAAAACTTATTTAAAAAATACAGTTTAAATTCCACTTTAACTCATATTTTATCAGCCCATGCTTTCAAACGACATTCCAGACCTTTTTGGTATAGCCAATCTAAGCCTGACAAACATTTCAGAATTCATGTTCAAACCGACCAAATAGTCGCTTTCTATCAGCTTTACACAAACATTTAAAGTGCTAGTGTATGTGAGGAGCCAGCTGCTTATCAGACCTGCTACTATGGAATAATATTCTGCAAATCACCCTCCAGAGAGAGAGATAGAATGAAAGAGAGCGAAAGAAGGATCCCTCCATCTGTCGTCAGCAATGGGAGCCACACGGCTGCTCTGCAGAAATAGATTCACCAATCGAAAGTAAGTGTGTGTGGCACCGGGCGATTTCCTGGAAGGACCCATTTGTTGTACTCTGGCTTATTATGCCTGGCTGTTATAGATATTTGAGTGGGATGAATACAGCTAGGCTCTTCATACGTCATATACCAAGCCCTTTTTTCGGGAAAGTTTTAGCTTATGTTATACTTGCAGCTTTCCTAAATGTATTTTTTGGTTGAGAAAAAAAAACGGGTATGGCAAATGCAAACCCTGCTGTGTATTTACAGTAAGGGAAAATTGAAGGCATTAGAACCCTCTATTACCCTGTCTAGGGTCACTTTGATGTAGACTACCCCTGCAGGCTCTGGCCTTTAACTAGACTCTGCATGTTTCTGCTTCCTGCTGTCACCTTCTGCTTCGGGGGAATCGTTTAATGTACAGCAGCTTTACATACTGCCTTAGCCATAATCTCAGATATACAGCCAGCTACAGTTCATCCGGCTAGAGGTCTGATCATATTTATCACTTTAGCCTTGTTACAGCTCCGAACACTACCAAAGCTTTGGATCACTCCTATAGCTGTAGGTGTACTATTGATGCCTTTGCCTAAGCTAGTAGCCTTGGTGTACTTTAAATCTCATGAAGGTCATGTTATAAACCTTTTGCTTAGTTTTAGGCACCAAAAGAACACATTTTGCGCATCATACACCATATGGCCAAAGGTTTTGCACCTGCTTATCCAATGTTTCTTCTAAAATCAAGAATATTAAAAAGGAGTTTGTCCCCCTTTGCTGCAGTGATGGCCTCTGCTCTTCTGGCAAAGGTTTACACCAGATTTTGGAACATTGTCGTTAATTGCATTCAGCCACAAAAACATTAGTGAGGTCAGTAACCAATGTTGGTTCTGGATCACTCCAATCATCCCAATGATATTGGAAGGAACTCCAGAGAATGCAATTCCACTGCTCCACAGCCCAATGCTGGGGGGATGGGGGGTTGGGGACGAGTTTATACACTTTGAGTTCACACTTGGCATTGGGCATTGTGACCTTAAGATCATGTGCACCTACTCCAGAGCATATTATTCAATTGTCAGTGCTTTTCTCTGGAGATTAGACAAGGTTTGTGTGCATTTGACCCCTATGTGTACCTTAAAGTAGCTAAATTTACTAATAGGAAGGGTTGTTCAGAAGTGTTTGCACATATAATGTCATATTATGTAAAACTGGAAACAATCATGCAATCAGGTGTAACTATTGGAAGTGCTGCTAATTTATATTCAATACAATTTACTAAAGTTTTGGCAACTAGTGGTGGTTTGCTTTGCATGAAATATTCTCCATCTCAAAAGCAGTCATAATGTGGTCGTGCCTTCCTTTAGACTTCCTTTAACACTGCCAGCAACCATAGTGGCCATATTCAAAAAAGCTGATAAGCGGTAGCTTTTGTGTAGGATGATTAACACTGAATGCTGGACTCACCGCTTCATGCAAGTCACCATTCAGTGGACGATGTGCCAGCCTGTTAGTCTGTCAAATAAATGCTAACATCAGCAAGAGTAGCTAGCCTAGTTAGCATTAAAGCCACGCTGCAACTGCCCTCTCAATCACATCCTTAACAATGTGTTCTTGGCAACATGCTCACATTAAGGTTCTCGCATGTCAGAGTGACGAAGTGTAATATACAAATCTACAAACAGGAGCAAAACTGTCATGTTTTACAGTCTTGATAAAACATAAAAGTACCGGTCAGCGCTTATATGACTAGAGCATAAAGAAGGATCTAGTTCCCTGTCATTTCCCACCCTCACACACTATGACAGCAGCACTGGCTGTGACCTCCACCCTATGCAAAGTAAAATGACATTTGAAGTCTTAAAAGTGAGGGCATGTGCAGGTGCAGCTTCAATGCATGCTCGTACTGCATCTAAAATTAATGTTTGGTTTACTAAGGTTGTAGTTAAAAGTGGCACTTAATTAATTTGTTAGGGCCAGATTCATAAAAAAAAGCAGTTGTTAAGTCTTGTCTTGAAGAAATTCTGACAGCTGCAATGCACTGTTCAAAAAAGATGCTTTTAACTTTTAATCATGAAACAAAGTTCTTTTATCAGAAATGTTTTGGATGACATTTGCATAAAAATCTAATTACAATAACTTAAAATTCAGTTCCTCTACTTGGATGAGAATACGAATTATATTTTAACATTTAAGATTGGTCTCATTGGTAAGAGTTTTTTCCAATTTATTATAATTGCAGTAATCTTTTGCACAATTAAAAATTAAATTGACATGCTAAAATTCTTATTACTATGGCAGTAAAAAGAAATATTATTTCTTATTTTCCTGATCTTAGGAATTCAGTTTAAACATGTGAAATTAAAATTTTACTTAGTAAGTATTTAATTCCGGAATTAAATTTGCGCATGTTAAAATTAAAATTCCACTCATAAATATTAAACCTCGACTAGTAGGGGTTTTTTAAATAGTGCACTTCTAATCCCCAAACTGCTTGCAATAAAATAAACATGTAAGTAGAATCTCAATGTGCCAGATTGCTCTTATTTAGATTACTTTCAGGAGGGAGGTTTGAGAAACTTTGAATTTGATGAGGTTCAGCAGGTAAAATTACCAGCACAGTGGTTCAGGCGTTATTTTTTGCAGGACTGTGTCATGTTACGAGTCTCTACCGGCATATGCGGCAGTGTCTTGCATCATGCAAGTAGTAGAGCACTCCAGGAATCTTTGTTTATGAATGAACAAATGTGTTACAGCCACAATATTTACTCTTACCGTTGGGCTAAGTCTGGTGGTGTGGCGAATCTGACTGCACAAGCTTGTTGACAGCTCACTGTGTCTTTTATATTCTACTCCTTACTAGTGTGTGAAATAAGAATATGGTCCAGCATGCAGTTTACATTGTTAGCTAAAGCCTTAGTAAATCAGACTTTAATTTTTAATTACATTATGTAATCAATGAGATGCTCTTTTTTGTACCCGGTCATGTAACTGACTCGTTGCCAATCAACCACCAGCTGTTGAATCAACCATGTTGTTGGCATCCAATTCAAAAAGGGCATATATTTTCAAAAACCATTAAATTTTTTCTTAGTTTCAACATTTGATATATTGTCTTTGTGCTAACTTCAATGAAATCTAGGGTTTAAATGATTTGCACGTCATTGCATTTTGTTTTTATTTACTTATTTATTTTGCACAGCATCCCAATTTTTTTGGAAATAGGGTTGTACACCTGGCCCGCAGTGTTATGAAAATGTATTTCACAATGCATGGTATGCTCAGTAGGTTATGACCAGTGCCATACTATGTAAAGGTGGGAATTGACAGGGAAATAGGTCCTTGCTTTACACTCTGGTCATTTTAGCATTGACCTTGCTAAAATTGCAGGGTTCATAGCATTAGCCATCACTAATGTTGAATGTACAAATGTTTGCAACAAGTTTTGACCACAGAGTGATTGGTTGAAATGCATTGTAAACATGTTGTTGTTTCTAACATGTAAATGCACCTTTTTCACCACACCTGTGCCATTCCCTTGACCCTCTGTTGCTAAGTAACAGTTGTCACATTACTCTAAGCTGCTGGAACTACTTTTTTGGGTGAAAAAAATGCCAATTTAAAAATATCTTTTTGAAACACTGTTCAAGGGCACTCCCTGAACACCCTCTATAATCCTTCTCATCCCTCACTCCCTCTCTATTTACTGCTTAACAAAGAAAGCTAAGAAATAAACTGCAAATCTTAAAGCATTTACATTAATGTCTGTGTAATCTGTAGGTGTTTAAGTGGATCGCAGTCCACTGGGTCCACTAAATGGGTGTTTAATTTTTAACCAGAAACTAAGAGAAAAGATTTATTATTCTTTTTAGAAATAGTTTAACCTTTTTAGTATGAAACATTGAGGTCATTATATGCTGCCAAAGAAAGCTGTTTATATAGGAAACCTAATGATTTTCAGCAGTAATAAGTAATAAATTGCAGTAATAAAGCCAGCACACATCTCTGTAGCTACATAGATAAAGGTTGGTCAGTTTACAGCACTGAGCGTGTATACATTCTCAGAAAAAAAAGTACTAAACTATCACTGGAGTGATACCTCTCATGTCCATGGAGGAGAACACACAAAGATATGTCTTCAGTATCTTTACTTAGGAACCATAATTATACCATATTCCATTGCAATTTTTCAGTTATATTGACTCAACACTGTCTTGTCGTCAGGCTGTTTATGTGATCTTTCTAATTGAAACATTAGTTTATGAAAAGGTAGAAATGCGTACCTTTCACCTGGGGGGAAAAAAGAAAAACAAAAAATGTATTGAATGTAAACTGTTGGATATTCCAACTACTGTTGTACATTTGAGGGTGCGTTTACATTGTAGCTTGATAAATGAAAAATGTAGCTGGACAGCACCCTGACAGTATATGATACTGTGCAAAAAATACTGTGTCAGTGACCACTCTTAATTGTCAGGAGATATTTATGAGAAGGTTAAAAATAAGGAGAGGTAGAGGGAAAATAAGGTAAAAATACTATAAGTTTCCACAATTGGACTTTAAATAAAGAAAAAATGTGACTACCAGCAACTGTGAAAGAGAGTTTGAGAGCTGTCAAAATACTGTTACAATTTACAAATCATTCAAAGAAGCTGTTGGTGTTTTTAGAGTAATGGCCTGACAACTCCAGAGTCCAGACTTCAGCAACACTGAATGTGTTTGGGATTATGATGGGATTCTGAAAAGCTGAAAAGACCAAATAATTGAAGCTGTAATAAATACAAAAGGTGACACTAAATATTTGAGAAAATTATTTTTTTTAATGAAAAACAAGTACTTAATGGCTGTAAATAAAATAATAAGATGGTGGCTGATGTGTGCATATTGGAACTGCAGTCATTCCCCATTTCCTTTAAAGACTATCTGCTTGCTTTTACTGTACTGACCTCACATTGTGCTGTTGCTCTGTGTGATATAACTCTGCATGTGTGTATATCCGCATCTGCATGAGTGTGTGTTGCCCAAGATCAATGAAGTCAAGGTCATGATTCAGGTCAATATTTTTATGGGAATCGATGACTGGTTAGTATGGCAGAGCGTGTGAATAGTACTATGACTCCATTAGCTGCTATCCGTACACCATTTAGAATGTGTGGTGTGTGACAATTTGTGCATCATCACTGTTGCAGCAAATATCTTGTTAATGGAACAAAGTGTAGGCTGTTATGCCAAATAATTTTGACATCTGTTGCTTTATCACAGATTGGTCACACTGTGTAAAGGCAGCTGATATTTTCAAGTGGAAAAAAAATACATCAAATGCTGTTATGAGGTTTGGTAACACTTGTAGGGCAGGGCTCTTGAGTCTGCATGACCTCTACAAAAGCTGGTCATGAAAACTGACAAACTTATATGAGCATTTATAGAGTCTTATTTCAGTAGACATATTTTGTCATAAAGGCTGATTTTGTCAGCTTTGATGTCAGTTTAACAGAATGCCTCTGTCAGGTGACATCGGTTTGTGTTAAAATGACATAGCACGTTGTGCACAACAGGTTTTGTTGCTTTTTGTGTATCGACGTAATTCTGATGATGCGACATAGCTGAAATCTAATAAATGGTAAAATGAAACTCAATTTAAGACAGAGTCTGAGAAAATGCTCACTTCTGTTCAGTCAGAATGACGTGGCCAGCTCTGCTGTATTATCAATACAATATAACAAAGTCTGTCATTTCATCCGAGAAAGTGTCCCAACCCAACCAAAACAAGTGTAAAATCTTTATGGCTATTGGAATAAGTGTTTATATTTTTAATATTGGTTTGTCTTAATTGTCGTGAAGGGTTTATGAGGATAGCATGTAGCCTTTTGAACACTACTGCAGTAAAGTGCTATCTGAGGTTTTTATTCGACAGTGATGAAATGCATGCTGTTGTGCTTGTGTAATAATATACTGCTATTTGCAAGCTTCTCCTAATCTCTCTTCTAAAACCCATCACATGGTGCCTAAAATATGGACCAACAGCAGTGTATGTGTGATATATGCCTAATATGCCCTTTCTCTCTCTATCTGATTTTCTCCCTCTCTCTCCCCTTTCCCGGCTCCACTCTTTCTGCTTAAGTGCAGTTCTAATCCTTCCAGTCCAGCCTTATCAATCTGCTCAGGACATTCTGTGTTATGTCAGCGGCTGCATTGTAGACAGGAGGTTTTTATTTCAGTGCCGATTGTTCTCACTTATCCCCCGGCATGCACGTAGCACCTTCGCTTTAATATAAAATTGATTTTAACATCATCACCCCGACAGACACCACTGAGCAGGCAATAACTTTACTCTTTCAGTAGAGGAACACATGGTTGGAATCTCAATGTGCCATATGTGTGGAGATTGGCGTTTTCATGGTTGTGCCTGCTGCGTTGCTTTTGGATAGATTATCAGAGGAGAAAGTGTCATCATTTTGTTGTTTGCCATCAACAGGCAAACCCTGGGTCTCAGTTGTTTTTTGTCTATGGGAAAAATGACTTAATGTGCTATGTGATTAACTGACGGGTTTCAAGACCTACAAGTACGTTCTCCTCTTGTTAAAATCATTATGCTATGAGTGTCAATTATGATTTGTAGATTGTTGTGTGAATTATCAGGCCATTAAGTTGTAAAAATAGTCATTTCATATTATATACACTAATTTCATATTATATACATTGCTTCTTGAAAGTTAATGAATGCTTTAGCATGATATGAATTTCCAGAATAATAGAATTTCTGACTTAAAATATGATCAGATCTTCATTTAACTCATAATAATAGATAAAGAGAACTTGGTTAAATAGATAACAAAAAAAACTGTGTGTATAGTTTTTAATTAATTTATTAAACAAAATGATCCAACATTAAATGTCTATATTGGCAAAAGAATGTGACCCCCCTTTCAGAAACCAGTGTGACCCCCTCCAGCAGCAATAACTTTAACCAAATAGGCTCTGTAAATATTGATCAGACCAACACTTTAACCTAGAGGAATGTTGTCTGATTCCTCCTTACAGAACTGATTCAACTCTGTATAGTTATTGGGCTTTCTTATATGAATGCCACACCTTAGGTTATGCCACAACATTTCTAAAAGATTAAGGTCTGCTTTGACCATTCTCTGACAAACTGGTATTTTTAGGGTTGTTGTCTTTCTGCAGACCACATCATCTTTTGAGATTCAGTTCATGGATGGATGCCCTGATATTCTCCTGTAGGATTCATTGATACAAAATGATAGCAAGCTGTCCTGGTCCAATAGCAGCAAAACAGCCCCAAACTGTAATGTAGCCACCACCATGTTTCACAGCTGGGATATGGATCGTATGCTGGAATGCAGTGTTCGGTTTTTGGCAAACACAAGATTATGCTTCATTTAAGCCATAAAAACGACAGAACACTTCTGTGTTGATGTCTTCTGGCTCATCCAAGTGGTCTTTAGGAAATGTTAAACAAGCAGCAGTGCACCTCCTGGAGAGTAGTGGATTTCTCCATTCCATAAGTACTATTCTTGTCTGTGTTTTCCTTGTACTTTGTACTCCTTGTACTTCTTTCCTTTGTGCATTAGCCATGTACAAAAATCTGTATTTTATTATTTTTTTATATATGGTTTTCTACAAAGAAGATGGATTGAGGTGACCATCATATTCTGATTCCATGTTTGAAACACCCATGGAGCCTATCCCAGCGGTCATTGGGCAGAAGGCAGGATACACCCCAGACAGGTCGCCAGTCCTAAAGCTTTTCAAACATTCTAAAAATTGAACTAACAACACCTTAGAAAAACACGTTAACTTTAATTGAAACTACCATTTACGACACTATGCGCAGGAATCCAAGCTTTTAAACAAGGCAGAGACTACAAAGCAAATTGCTAGTCGAAATGACTATTATTGCATTGGAAATACCAGTAATTAGTAACTGCCTCTTTCAGTATGTGATCTAGATTATCAAAAACATTTGTCCAGTTACTTTTTTATTTGATATGTTTATATTTAGATTCCTAGCTCTCAACGAATGGTTGTGACATGAGCAGGCTAGCTAGCAGAGTATCAGTCATTATGCAACCTTATATTCCAATCACATTAACTAAAATGCTAAATTATAATGGACATTTTAAACTGAAACAGGGTTACCGGGGCCCCACCCTGGAGCCAGGCCTGGGGGAGGGGCTCGCCAGCGAGCGTCTGGTGGCCGGGCATTTACTCATGGTGCCCGGCCGGGCCCAGCCCGAAGGAGTTACATGAGTCCCCCCTCCCATCGACCCACCACCAATGGGAGGGGCAGTAGTAGGGGTTCGGTGCTTTGTGGATCGGGCAGTGTCCGAAGGCGTGGGCCTTGGCGTTCTGATCCTCGGTTGCTTTTGGAACTTGGAACGTTACCTCACAAGCGGGGAAGGAGCCTGAGTTGGTGCGCGAGGTTGAGAGATACCGGCTAGATATAGCAGGGCTCACCTCAACACACAGCTTGGGCTCTGGATCTCCTTGAGAGGGGCTGGACTTTATTCTTTTCTGGAGTTGCCCATGGTGAGAGGCGGCGGGCAGGTGTGGGCTTTCTCATAGCCCCTCGACTTGGTGCCTGTATGTTGGGGTTTTCTCCGGTGGACGAGAGGGTAGCTTCCCTACGCCTTCGGGTTGGGGAACGGGTCCTGACTGTTGTCTGTGCTTATGCACCGAACAGCAGTTCAGAGTACCCAGCCTTCTTAGAGTCCTTGGGAAGGGTGCTTGAAAGTGCTCCTCCTGGAGACTCTATTGTCCTACTGGGGGACTTCAACGCTCACGTGGGCAATGACAGTGAGACCTGGAGGGGTGTGATTGGGAGGAATGGCCTCTCTGATCTGAACCCGAGTGGTGTTCAGTTTTTGGACTTCTGCGCAAACCACAGTTTGTCCATCACGAACACCATGTTTGAACACAAGGATGTCCATAAGTGCACATGGCACCAGGACACCCTAGGCCGCAGTTCAATGATTGACTTTGTAGTCGTGTCATCGGACTTGCGGCCATGTGTTTTGGACACTCGGGTAAAGAGAGGAGCTGAGCTGTCAACTGATCACCACCTGGTGGTGAGTTGGATCAGGTGGTGGGGGAAGATGCCGGTCAGACCAGGCAAGCCCAAACGTATAGTGAGGGTTTGCTGGGAACGTCTAGCAGAAGAACCTGTCAGATTGATCTTCAACTCACACCTCCGTCAGAACTTTGACCAGATATTGGGGGAGGTGGGGGACATTGACTCAGAATGGGCCATGTTCCGTTCCTCCATTGCTGAAGCGGCTGACTGTAGCTGTGGCCCTAAGGTAGTTGGTGCCTGTCGGGGCGGTAATCCTCGAACCCGGTGGTGGACACCCCAGGTGAGAGATGCCATCAAGCTGAAGAAGGAGTCCTACCGGGCATGGTTGGCCTGTGGGACACCAGAGGCAGCTGGCAGGTATCGACAGGCCAAGCGATCTGCGGCTTCAGTTGTCGCCAAGGCAAAAACTCGTGTATGGGAGGAGTTTGGTGAGGCCTTGGAAAGTGACTTTAAGTCGGCTCCGAAAAGATTCTGGCAAACCGTCAGGTGACTCAGAAGGGGAAAGCAGTGTGCCACTAGCACTGTATATAGTGGAGATGGTGTGCTGCTGTCTTCGACTGAAGACGTCATTGGGCGGTGGAAGGAATACTTTGAGGACCTTCTCAATCCCACCGACACGTTCTCCAGTGAGGAGGCTGAGTCTGGGGACATGGGAATAGGCTTGTCCATTACTGAGGCCGAAGTCGCTAAGGTAGTTAAGAAGCTCCTTGGTGGCAAGGCTCCAGGGGTGGATGAGATCCGCCCTGAGTTCCTCAAGGCTCTGGATGTTGTGGGGCTGTCTTGGCTGACACGCATTTTCAACATTGCGTGGACATCGGGGGCGGTGCCACTGGATTGGCAGACTGGGGTGGTGGTGCCTCTTTTTAAAAAAGGGGACCGGAGGGTGTGTTCCAACTACAGGGGAATCACACTCCTCAGCCTCCCTGGCAAGGTCTATGCAAGGGTACTGGAGAAGAGAGTCCGGCTCATAGTCGAACCTCGGATCCAGGAGGAACAGTGCGGGTTCCGCCCTGGTCGTGGAACACTGGACCAACTCTTCACCCTCTCCAGGATTCTGGAGGGTTCATGGGAGTTTGCCCAACCAGTCCACATGTGCTTTGTGGATCTGGAGAAGGCATTTGACTCTGTTCCCTGGGGTATTCTGTGGGAGGTGCTTTGGGAGTACGGGGTACATGGCTCTTTGCTACGAGCCATTCAGGCCCAGTACAAACAAAGCTGGAGTTTGGTTCGCATAGCCGGCAGTAAGTCAGACTCGTTCCCAGTGAGCGTTGGACTCCGTCAGGGCTGCCCTTTGTCACCGATTCTATTCATAATTTTTATGGATAGAATTTCTAGGCGCAGTCAAGGGATGGAGGGTGTCCGGTTTGGTGACCTCAGGGTCACATCGCTGCTGTTTGCAGATGATGTGGTCCTATTGGGGACATCAGGCCGCGAACTTCAGCTTTTGCTGGATCGGTTTGCAGCCGTGTGTGAAGCGGCTGGGATGAGAATCAGTACCTCTAAATCCGAGACCATGGTTCTCAGGCGGAAAAGGGTGGAGAGCCCTCTCTGGGTCGGGGATAGGCTCTTGCCTCAAGTGGAGGAGTTCAAGTATCTCGGGGTCTTGTTCATGAGTGATGGTACAAGGGAGCGGGAGATTGACAGGCGGATTGGTGCTGGGTCAGCAGTGATGCGGGCTCTTTACCGGTCTGTTGTGGTAAAGAAAGAGCTGAGCCATAAGGCAAGGCTCTCGATTTACCGGTCGATCTACGTTCCCACCCTCACCTATGGTCATGAGCTTTGGGTAATGACCGAAAGAATAAGATCGCGAATACAAGCGGCCGAAATGAGTTTCCTCTGCAGGGTGTCTGGACTCTCCCTTAGAGATAGGGTGAGAAGTTCAGTCATCCGGGAGGGACTCGGAGTAGAGCCGCTGCTTCTTCACGTCGAGAGGAGCCAGCTGAGGTGGTTCGGGCATCTGGTTAGGATGCCTCCTGGACGCCTCCCTCGGGAGGTGTCACAGGTGAGTCCACCTGGGAGGAGACCCCGGGGAAGACCCAGGACACGCTGGCGCGACTATATCGCCCAGCTGGCCTGGGAGCGCCTCGGAATCCCCCTTGGAGAGCTGGTGGAAGTGGCTGGGGAAAGGGAGGTCTGGGCTTCATTGCTTAGGATGCTGCCCCCGCGACCCGAACCGCGGAGAAGCGGAAGATAATGGATGGATGGATGGATGGATTTTAAACTGAGCTCACTGACTGATATCTTCAGCAATAAATACACAAATCATCAAATAATGGAAAATTACATTGAGTAGGCTAAATATCCAAACGAATGCCACCACTAAGATTATGGAGCTTCTTGACCACCTACATGTTCCAAACACATGGTGTACTGATAGTTGTTACTATTTAGACTGAATGGGCGGGCTCTGCTGAAGCACCATGATTGAACTTGGGGTGTGTTCAACCGACACTTTGCCTTATTCTCAAAAAGTAATTACCTTGGCTTTTGGGATTGAAGGTGGAACACCTTCTTGACAGTTACTCCTAATAAGGGGTTCCATTGTATTTCAGCCAGTTTCTATCCCTGTTTTTAGTAATAGCCGTACATTCATGTAACTCAAGGCCACGAGATGCGGCACGTAAATTTACACTTTTACACACAATTTCCACGGGTGCTACTCTGTGATTTAATTTTTGTCAGGATTGTCTGTGTTGGTAATTTTCTCCCTCCTCCCCTGAGAAATATACAGACCAAATTACCATTATACTTTGGGCACATCATTTTTGTCTGGTGTGGCTACACATCTCATTGATTTTCCAGGCAGAATTAATCTCTAATGGTAATTTTTGGCCATTTGTTAGTTGCTGTATTTATTCTCCTAGTGTACATATCCATATTAAATCCTTCCCAAATCACAGAACAATGGATGCTTTGGAAGTGTCCATTTACTTGATCTGGGTAGTACAGCTATGCCACACCAGAGAGTGTTAGTGTTAGCAAGAGGAGAAATAGAATAACATCAGTCATAAACATTAAATTAATAAATTAACGATAAATTAATCCTTTAGTAAAAGAAGTCTATATTTGGTCATGTTCCTGACTACAAAATGACAGAAACCTCAGAGGTCTGCAACGAATGTGTATAGGCCAAGTTGTGATTTTACCTCTACATATTGAGGTTGCAAGTTTTGAAAAATACATTGATGAATTCTTGATGTTCAGTCCTGATTAAAGATTAGGACCTGCATTATTTTGACCAAAAATATTTTTTAAAGAGCTAATTTCCATTTTGCAGCCTTTTGTGATATCAGTAGCACAGTGTAGAATATTGTGGTAATAGTTAACAGATTATATATTGCGTTTCCCTAGTTTTGCAAGTCTGAATTCATCACGACATACAGTTGTTGTGTAAGGCAGGAGTGAGCTGTCAGAAGATTGCACTGTCACCTGACTTTCAGTCCGTCCCTGAGATGGCACTCGGCTGAAACCACGTCCTCCAGATGGTCCCAGAGGGGCACTGTGAGCAAGTCTTTTAGCCCACTATTCATCTCTCTGTCATATTAGTCTTCAGGAAGCGCCCACTGTGTTAACACATTCCAATAATGAGTAGTGACTGTCTGAATGCTGTCCCATGAGGTGGCACTGATGAAACACGCGTCGAGGAGCAGCTGTACGTGACTCACTGAAGTGTGCTCAGATCACTGGGTGATTGTGCTCTGAATGCACCAGCCCCATTAAACAGAATACATTTTGGTGTTGCGCTATGGGGCTGGTGCCCTTCTCAATCATTATTCCCACACAAACTTGTTGAGGAAGTTTCACAATGCTCAGAGGCTCTCAGTGCATGTCAATCAATACAGCACTGGACTTGTTCGATATTGCAGTCCATTAGTTTTGGACTCAGCATACCAAACCTAATTAAGAATCTCTTGAGGTAGCAGTTATTAGCATGGGCAAACATTAGCAGTCCTTAGCATGATCTATGATATCATGTACTCTCTAGTAGTAATCTAAATTAGTAATATAAGGGGTCATGTGATGTGATGCCATCACAAATATGATCTTGGCATTAAGATGTGACCACTGCCCTTTAGCATCCATAGTAAGATCAAAGTCGGAGTTGGTACTGTTTTGTGCTTGAGTCTTATTGCATATGTAATTATAGGAGTTTCCTTCTTAACACGCAAAAAATACTGGTAAGAGGTTTATAAAACAATATACTATAATTTACTAACACTAATACTGAATACTGCATTGACAATGATGTAACTGTTTAATGCCTTTAATGCTCAGAAACACCCATCAGCAAAATGGAAGAAGGAATTAATTTGATGAAATAAGGATTTATTTTCTTCTTATGTTGATTTAGTATGCAAAAACGACTTTATTTTCTTAAAATGACTTTTCATTATTTCTATTTTATAACTATCTCAAAGTAATTATACTTTCTGAATGATTAATAACTCATTATTTCAACATACTAAGTCAAAATTCTGAGAAAGTAAGTCATTATATCAACTTATTAAGTTGAAATTCTAAAATTATTTTGAGATTTTGATATTATTCACCTACCTGGTGAAAACAGACAGCAAAATAGGGGTTCATATTTTGACAGTCATAGTATGTTAATTACTGAGTTGTGCCTTTGTTAATTTGCATGAACGTTTTTCATAGATAATCTACTAAACTGGCCACCCCCGTTAGCGGAAATGGCCTAGAAACTGTTGTTTATTGGAAATTTTAAAAGAAGTGTGATGTAGAAAAATATAATATTATGATAGTTGAAGACATTTTTATGATACGCAGTATGTCTCACGATGTCTAGTTATCTGAGGTTTGTGGACAGTTTGGAATTGACAAAATGGACAAAACAGTAGTCCCACATTTTAAAAAGACTGTAAAACTGTTTTTTTTTTATTCTTTATATTTTATTAATTGTTTTTAACAATAAACTTTTTAAGAATGTGCAGGAGGAACGATTGGTAAAAGTACATGTAAATCTTAGCAGTTAAATTGCATTATTCAACCATCCATTGCTATCCACTTAGCTGTAGGTCAGTATGTAGGTACTGTACACTGCTTGTTGTTTGCACTTTTCTTTTTGATACATGTAGTTATTCAGTGTTCTAAAGGTACTAATGGTATACTCGGTATGTAATTCACCATGAGCATGATAACATATTGTCATATTGTCCACCTTTAGGACATTTTAAGAAGTGTACACTTTCTAAGAAGACAGAAAGTGTCAATTTAGCTTGACTGTGCTGAAAGGAGTTGTGTTTAATGAGATCTATTAAAACAAAGTGTATCTGACAAACTAAAGTGGTGGATATTCAAAAGGCATACAATATGCAAATGAGAGTGGCCCTCAGGCTACAGCCAGAGAGATGGAGGGTGGCAGCAGGGAGCATTTAGAGCATTTAGAGCAGCTCCTTAATTAACTTAAGCTGAAATGATGGTTCGCCGTCTTTTCTTTCCTGATAACAGGTGCGCGAAATGAAAACTAATGCACAATATCTGCAACAATTAGACTTGAGATTCTCATATGCACCTTATTTGTCAAATTTCCATCGCAGTTGCCTGCACATGGTTTAGCAACATAGGGCAGCATTAATTATTCATGGTCTTCACCTTTAATCCTGATGTGTGTGCGAATAAATTACCGTCTTTAAGAGCTGTTCTTATCTGTGTGAACCATTCGTGTGTTGTAGGCCTTGTGTAAATGTGGGTAACATCAGAAGCTTGGTGATTTTAATGAACGCAGCATACAGATGCTTCTGAACATGGGTGGCTGTGGTCTGTCATTATTATGAACGGCACCTGGGACAGACCTGGAGCCTGCTGCGAGTCGGCTTGGTTTAAACTAGGGTCGCTTTGTGGCATTTGTGATCGCAGGGAAGTCAAGTATCTGTCTTTGTCCTTGAGGCTTCTCAGAAAGGCCCACAGAGCCAATAAGCAGATTCACCAACCAGCTTTAGATGAGGGATTTGTTGTCTCATTTTCAATTTGTTTTCAATTATCTTTCTAATAGCCACATATACCAAAATGTATTCAGCTTCTCGAACACGGCAGACTCGAAGTAGATTAGACTCAGTATCTGGGATCGGTTTTTGGTCTTAATGGAAAGAGCGCTGACTCATGCTCTTCAGTACGTTAGATAAACCTCTTCATTTCAGCAAAGAACGGATTTATTCAACACGCTACTTTTTCAAATATGTAAATTGAAAGAAGTGAAACAAAAGGAAATTATATGACCTTAATCATTTCACCCTCAGTGACTGATGTTGTTTTACTGACAGTTTGTTAGATGTATTATTCTAAAAATATGCAAAATACAAGAATATTTTGTCTTGCAATTTATTACCTTTGGGTATAATGGTTCATCTTTTATTGACATGAATTTCTGACAACTTACTGTCCTCTATATTGCTTTGCCCCAGACTTCTCCAAAGGTTACATAACATTATATTAACTGCAGTATTTCATAGAGTATTAAAAAATGTCTTCATGCTGTTGCTGGACATTTTCTCTGATGTAAAGCTACTCACAGTATTTTATGTCTTGGTAAACGTTACATTTACCTAGGTTACTGTCCTGGAGTAACTGCTTAAGCTTTTATATGATATATGATCTGAGAATGTCCACCATGAGTGCAATTAGGCTATAATATATTTTTTTTTTCTGCATCTACTGGAAAACATCCTAAGAGAGTGCTGGCAACCCCCCATTCATATAATTACACTCAACAGATTGTGTTAAAAGCTAATCCCAGATCAGCGCTTCTAATCTAAGCAGATGTATACATGTAACCCTGTGTTCTGAGTGGGAGGTTATATGTATAATGACCTGAGTGTATATGTGTGGAGCTGTTATGAGACAGAGAGCTTTAGTAAATCCCCTGCCAGGCGGATCGTGTTCCTGCCTCTCCACCTGTCATATGTTATTTCTCTTTTTAACACGAGTTCATCTGTGTCCGTACCACAGACTCTCAGCCCACGTAGATTACACTTTTCCACTTTTCTACATGCTGCTGTGATCTTTTATAAACCTACATGCACCATCTACATCTGAGGTGCAGTGGATTCTGGAATACTACAGTGTAGTACTGGGTGGTATTCAGATTCATCGGGTATAAGGGTTGAAATGCTGATTCAAGTGTGAGATTTAGCATAATCGTTATGCTTGTATGCCACTTAGAAGTGTAGATAACACAACTTACAGACAGTGCAGACCAACAGCAGTGCTAGGCCTTTCAGCTAAATGGCTGAGATAGGGTTGTTTGTCACGTTTCAAATGAACACGAAAACACAAGTCACCTACCACTGTCCGGTCTTTTTTATGTAAAAAAAAAAAAAAAGTAGTTCACTTTTCAAAGCAGCAGATGTAAAAGAATGGGCAGCTTTTTGTGGTTAGCCATTGACCAGGTGTTACTGATCCAAATTCAAGCAGTTTCTGAGGGTCAGAGGCACATGTGTATGGTATGCACATATGAGACATATGAGAATATTTGAATTCGCTGTTCCACCTGAAATGGTGCAGCAGTTACTTTCAGATGCCTGTACAGCTGACAGATTGTATCTACTGCATTATTTAAGGTAAGATGGACAATTTGAACAAAAGCTTTTAGAAATTCAAACATAAAACAACACTTAGTATAATGTTCACCTGGCGTGAAAAGCACTATTGTCTAGAAAGCACTATTGACACTGATCTATATGTTGTTACATGTTTTTACGGTTTTGCACAACAAAAATATTTCAAATGTGAATAAAAAAAAAAAAAGAAATCTCAGAATAAGCTGCAGTTGATCAACAATTTTGTTTGTAACTGGAAAAGAAAAAAAAGCATGGTGTGCATGAATGTAAAAAAAACAAATCGCATTTGTAGAACATTTCTATTCATCATGATTTTTATTATATATAATTATTATAATTTTATCCTTCTGTCATAAAGGTCTATTTAGACCTACCTGGTTGCAACACCACTGATCAAATGCATTGTTATATAAACGTTGGTTGAGAAACATTCTGCCTGTGCTTTTATTTTTGATAACAGCATGGGTAGAATGGTTCTCAAACAGATAAGATTTGTCATTTAAACTAATCCTACATATCTACATGTCTGATGCGTTGTGGCTGAAGCTGCCTTTCCACACGGTGATAATGTTCAGCAGATTTCAACTTTTCATGTAAACGAATATGATCGCTGCACTGTAGACTGGCAAACACAACTTCCAGAGTCCAGAAACAGCGGTTTTCTTTTAGCAGCAAGTTCTCTTTACTGAATCCGTGACTGTTTTACATAATAGTGAAATATCTGGTTTTATATAGAACTGTTGACAGTGAGGAATTGGAGAGTTGATGTTTGACTTTGTGAAGTTGAGCAGGAAGGTGATATTTGAACCATACAGAGCTTGTCGGTTATTAGCTAAAGTAGCTAGTGTGCTTGTGAGATTGAGAGAGCTAACTTTCTAGCTTGTGTAGAGGACTGATGCATTCTAAATAACAATTAAAGCATAAAAAGCATGTCTATATTTGATGGAATGCGACAAGATAAAGTACAAGTGGACACGCAGTGTTACTTTTGTATAAGAATGCCTTTTACCCCTTATTTCATGCTAACTATATCATTCCACTGAGCTCTTGACTTGCTTTACACTTTAGCTAACCGTTACTAGTTCTTCTTTAGTGTACAGAAAATTCATACATTAGATAACTTTTATAAGAAGCTATTTAAGCAATAGAACACGAGAGGGAGCGTGTTAGCACGAAATAACATCACGGCTGTGATTTGGTAGCAGGCATGATGTTCTAGTGATAACACATGACCTTGAGTGTTCTATTGCTTTTATATAACAGTTAAATAAATAAAGTAAAAAAATGTATAAATTGGGCTGTGAACATGGCATTTAATTTGTTTTCATGTTCCTTCTGCCAACATTATAGTTCCTTAA
The DNA here is from genome assembly GCF_015220715.1 of Pygocentrus nattereri. Taxonomy (NCBI): domain Eukaryota; kingdom Metazoa; phylum Chordata; class Actinopteri; order Characiformes; family Serrasalmidae; genus Pygocentrus; species Pygocentrus nattereri. The sequence goes on along the minus strand of NC_051228.1, from coordinate 29,930,011 downwards.
TAAGCAGCTCATTGCTAGGTCACAGTAACAAGCTCCGCTCACTCGCTGCACAGCCGGCAGTTCGTTCTCTGGATCCTTACACTAAATTCCAAAACGGTCATCACCGCTAGAGCTTTTTTGGTTTTTTATTGCGGCAGTTTTATGGCTCAGTCCGATTTGATCAGACTCTGAAGATCAGACTGCATGTCTGGCGAATGGGATTCGGTTCATGGTTCACTGATTCCAGGTTGTTGAGGCTTTCTTCTGTCACAGCTGCAGACTGAAAAGCTGCTCAGTGGTAATGACAGTTTTGGAATTTAATGTAGTCTCCTCAGAGTCTGATCAAGTCAGCTTTGGGTCAAATGTGTTCTTAAAAATATCCATATTCTGTTTATGGCAAAGTAAGAAGTAAAAACTTTCAAATGGCTTGAGCATCTGCTACCGCTGCCAAACGCGTTGCTTAGTAACCGCATCTTAGCGAAGTGATACCACGTTCGTGAAAAACACGTGATGTTATGGCAAAATACCATCACAGTTAGAAGGTGTCTTAACCAATCAGCTTGCGTGGCCGGAAATAACTATTGTAAATTAAATTTTGCACATTTGCTCAGATTCTGAGGAAGAGTATGACATTAGACATACACCAGGCAAATTTTGAACCTGTCATTGCCCCCAAGCAAGCTTTACAGTTGGCAGCTGTATTGGCAAATAAACAAACTAGAATTAGCCAGACAGAACAGAATACAATTCAGCAAACCAGATGGGCTGTGAAATGACTAGCTGGAACAACCAACATTCAGGTTAATCTGGCAAATATTGAAAAAGCTGAGTTGGACTTATAATTGCAATAGTTTTATGGCTCTATCCAAAACACAAAAGGGTAAAACTTTTTTGGCAGAAGTTAATTCCAATATTAAGGCACATTTATTCTAAGATAAAGGGCTTCTTTGGTTAACTTTTATATTTTTCAAGAATTGTTGTATAAAAGCAATCAAACACTTGAGGTCATGTGTTATTAATGATAGCATAGAACGCTCTCTCTCATGTTTTGTTTCTTAATAAAGCAATGCTGTAAATGCAGTGGCATTATATTCTGAGTGCAGGTATAAAGAGCTAAAGAGAACACTCTGCAGTGTCTGCACTGCTGAGTCTGTGCATGGGGTCTGGCATGTGGGTAATGGTATTGATTTAGGTGAAAATAAAAAAGGGTGATTACATGGCTGTGGAACACACACACACACACACACACAGATGTGATAATGAACTTCAATTGTTCACTCCTCTTCTGATATGCTTTTGACACAGGGTAATGATGTGACACATACACAGTGAATTATGAAAACGGTGACTCTGAAATATCCTCCCACTCTTGGAATAATAATGTTTCTTGTTTCATTGTTGTTGCGATCACTGTAGCTGATTTATGATCCTTTTCATTCTTAACAATAAAAGTTCCAAAGTGCTTCTTGGCTTGGGGATACAGTTCTAGCAAAAAATGTTATCCATGCATCACCCACAGATGTTTTCTTTAGTAGCAATTGGCTAAAGGTTGGACAGGCTTTATATAGAATTGATGAAAATCCTGTTCCATCTAATGAGGAAATTTTGCACAGCACTATTGTTATCCAGTGTATCTTCATCTTCTTCTTTTTTTCTCCACTAACTAGTCCCATAGCTGTACCCTAGTAACCACCTGGAATATCATAATAACCACCTAGCAACACGCCAGCAACCACCTCAGAAACCATAACAACTGCTTAGCAACAACCTGGCAACCACACACCACAGAACCCAACTACCATGGAACAAAAACTAGCAACACCCTTGCAACCACCTGGAATACCATGGCAACCACAAATCTATTCCCTGGCAACTACCTGGTACACTATAGCTACCATTTAACATCATCATTTAACCATTTAACATTAACTTAGTATAAATAATGTTTATTTTCTATGCATATGACATAACATTGTTTGGGTAGTTTTTAATTTGTTGTGTAACTGAGCTTACATTAGCAAATTGGCAAATTCTGCTGTTGTCCTGCCTAGTTTAGATTGGCTACTGCAATACAGTCCAACTCCGTAGTATTGAATTTACCTTTATATTAAATCTGTTGTTGCACTACAACATTCTGAAAAAAGTCCAGCCTTACAGCAGTGAGTGGAGCACTGGAATAGGACCTTTACCTTCAGTACAAGTTTTTTAAACTTTAAATAGACTATCTAAAAAAATGCTGAAATGGTTTTTGGTCCATCCACAGAAGTGGTTCTTTTATAACATAGCTCCAGGGGACCCTTTTTGCAGCTTCATTTTTTAAGGGTGGTGTAAAGAAAATTCCAAAACAGCTTGAATAGGGCTTTATGCAGTGGATGTTCTTAGGGGTTTTAGTGGCATTTCTTTGTGTTTGTGGTCTTGGCTTGGATGGTATGGGTTTGTTGTGGATGGGGTAGGGTGGGGTAGTGCATGTTTTGATGCTTCAGACAGACGCTGGCCTCGACCTCCCACTGGCAATATGTAAATAAATCTACAAACAAGAAAGAGCAGAACGACTCCGAAGGGAAAAGAAAGAGAGAGAGAGAGAGAGAGAGAGAGAGAGAGAGAGAGAGAGAGAGAGAGAGATGGAGTGAGGAGAGAACTCTCTGGAGATGCTCAGTGTCTTGCCCTCCAGTTCCACTCCTGCAGTCTCTCTCTTTCTCTCTCTCTCTTTCCCACTTGTACTCTTTCTCATTCTCTCGTTCTCTCACACACACGCTCTCTGTCTCACCTGCTGTGGGCAGTGTGTGTGTGTGTGTGTGTGTGTGTGTGTGTGTGTGTGTGTATAATATTACTGAGGGGAGAGTGGCACGAGGAATCTCTCTCTCTCGCCTGTGCCGGCTGCTGCTGATGCTAGCGACTGCACTAGGCTGTTTACTCATAATTCATACGGTGGGATTGTGCTCGGATCCGCTATGCTTGCCTCCATCTGGTACGCCAAGAAGCTGGGGCGCCGGCTCGTGCAGAATGCTAGAAAAGCCAAAATGCAGAAGGTAAGAACACAGCTGATGCGTTTTACTCACAGGCTAGATATTGATATGACCTTATTTTTGAGGCTGCTTTGAATGCTTGAATGTCAAGGCTGATTCTGATCAGGCTCTGAACAGGTTGTACTAAGTATGGCAGTGAAGGGTAGGTTCTGTATGTAAAGCTATAAGTTCTAATCTTGGATTTGAGTTTGAGTCTCGTGGATGGGAGAGGAATTCCCAGATTCTGGGAGTTCTGTAAGCTGTTTGAATGGGTTCTTAGGCGTCTTATAGAATGAGACTGAGTGTAATGACTGCTGATCCTCATTAACCTGTTTGCTTGCAGAGGGGTTTGTGAGGATCTTTTTCTTTAATTACACCAGATCTGCTTGTACTGCTTTGTGCTCTCCCTATCACTCTTTCTGTCTATCTCTTCTTCTTTCTCTCTTACTGAAAGTTTATTAACCCACAGCAGCAGTCTGAAGTCTTTTGTGTCCTACAACTTAGTGCTTTATAAGAAATGCAGAGGAGACACCAATGTAATTTCAGCAATTTCATTAAAAGTTCATGAAAAAACTCCAGCCCTTCTTCTCTTTCTGTTAAACATGAGCACTTACTGATGTCAACCAGGTGATCTGCATCACGACTTTCTTTTCCACTGTAGGACCAAACAGTTACCATAACCATATGAACTGTTGCGCTATTAAATCTGAACTAGGAATTGTTTGAAGTATTATTTAAATGGAAGCAAGTTTGCATTCAGAGGTGAAATAATGGAATTTTACAACAAGGCATCTGTAATGTTAATAACTGATTCACATGGGATATTAAATGTTAGTGTTAATTTCAGAGATGGTCGTGGCTACTGAATGTAAGTTATTCCATTTGTCATACTATTTGCTGTTCATATAATAAACATTTAATATAGTCATAATTTTGTTGATCCTAGCTATTTTGAGTGAATGTGCCATTAGGACTAGAGTTGGACAATATCATATGTATATTATCTTGATTTGGGCCACAATTTTTTTTTGGACTGCCTCCATACTTAAGAAAAATTGTGAAGACTCCTTTTCTGTCAGTATTGATGATTTTTTTTTTGTGCCAATATGGCAGTTTGGTTTGATGTACTGTAACTAAAGTTTACCGTCTATGGCATGGCAGATTCAGACTAAAATCACTGAGAAACACTGGCGATAACTGCATGACCCTGTCTCCCTATGTGAAATGAACCCTGCCCAAATAGCACTTAAGAAAAACTACAGTGATTACAGAAGTGATGTTAGCTAATCAAGTAATGAACACACATGCTCAAACTGAGTATGGTTTGTAGGTGTTCCATGTCAAACCATGTCCACTTGGAAATGCCATCTGAAGTGCAATCGATAACACAAGCTAGCTAGTAAAATGCTATTGTAAGGTAATGTAACTGTTCACTTTGAAAGATGTAATGTTTACCAGAAGTACACACATCTACATGCTCTAATGCAGCTTGTTTGGGAATGTTTCAGCCATGCTAACTTAGGTTACATCCATGGGCTAACGAATGGACGGTACTGACGAGTGCACTCTCCCCCACTGCTTCCACCTTCACATGGTGTTGAATTGGTTTAGAAATTTTGTGGTCAGTTTGTTCCCATCCTAATAAGTCTGTGTTACCACCCACAGTTGTCCCCAGACGTTCTCATTATGAGAAATTAGAGATTACATCCGGACCCACGAGACTAGGCATCGTTCTCATTGAAATCAATGCCAGGGGATGTGCTTTTGCACTCAGCCCTTAGAAACGTTCATCTCTACAGTGGAAAAATGTGCACTTCCCAGTGATTTACTTTCTTTCGTGAAAACGTGTTCATGACAGGTTCATACTTTAAGAAAATTGTATACCATACTCCATACTTACAGATGTTTATGTGGTTGCTGTCAGACTGAGCATCATAGCTTCATCAATTCTACAGCTTCAACAGGTCATTAGGCTTTGGAGGTGTGGGCTTTGAGTGGCTGCCTTGTTTACCTGCTCTCAACATATCTGATTCTGTCAAGGACAAGGAAACAGAAGACGAAACCAGAGCAACTATGGACTGTAAAGCTGGAATTGTCCTTGCCTACATTAGATATAATGTCTCTTTGCATTCATGCCCATCCCGTTTTGAATCTATAAACTTTTTGTTCTGGTGTTTATTTCCTTGTGTCTATTTTACTTCCAGGGTGAATGAAGCTTACTGAATGCTTGAGGCCATCTCTTAGGTGTAATGTGCCTCTTTCTCTGTGTTTTCAGTTCCTTTTTGTCCATATAGCACATTTTCCAGTAGCTGTTACTACAAAGCAGCAGTTTTGCTCTTCAGCTAAAATTGAATCTGAAAATGGAAATGTCAGTGGCGCTTGGACTAAATGGATCCTTGATTGCCCAGGCGTGAGGTGCTGCCTGGCGTGGTTACATGTTGTGCTGATGTACAATAGCACAGTACAGGCAGAGGATGTGTACGTATGTGGGTGGATTTTTTGTGTGTGTGTGTGTTTGTGTGTGCGCCAGGGCTGCCGGTGTATGATTGAGCATGTGTCAGTGTTTCGCTCCAGCTGACAGGGTTTGAGGGTTTATCACTTTCTCCAGCAGCAGCAACAGGCTTCATGCGCACTAACACAGCTATAAGGAAATTTCTTTCTCACTTGAGCACGTCTGTGTGTTCCTCCTATTCTTTTCTGATACACCTCCATAGCTGCCTAGCAACCTACAACTTGGGTTTGTGTAAAGTAATCCAGAATGCTCTCTCTCTCTCTCTCTCTCTCTCTCTCTCTCTCTCTCTCTCTCTCTCTCTCTCTTTCTCTTTCTCTTTCTCTTTCTCTTTCTTTCTCTCTCTCTCTCTCTTTCCCTCTATTTTTCTCTTTCCCTCTCTCCCTCTCTCTCTCTATTTTTCTATTTGGTTTCTCTCACTGTCTCTTTCTCCCCCTTTCTCTTCTCTTTATCTTTCTGCCTCACTGTGTGCTCTCTTTCTCTCTCAGCCTCTCCCTCTCAGTCTCTCTCTTTTTCTGTGTTCTACTCTGTTTTTCTGTCATCTCTTTCATTTTCCCAGGTTCTGAGTGTTACTCTCTTTTTGTGCCCCCCTTTTCTGCCTTTATCTCTCCTCTCTCCCTTTCTTTTTCTGTACCCTTTCTGTACTCTCTATCTCATTCTCATTTTCTGTATTCTCTCATTCATTTTTTCTTTCTTTCTCTTTGTTTCACTCTCCCTCTGTCTCTCTTTTCTTGTTTTGTCATCTTTCTTCTTCTCTGTCTCTCTTCTTGTCTTTTTTTCTCAGTCTCTCTCCCTGTCTCTATCTGTTTTCTTTCTCCTTCACTCTCTTTGTCTGTCTATTTCTCTCTCATTTTTCTGTCCTCTCTATCTGTGTTCGTGCTTTTCTTTTTCTTATCTTTATCTTTCTTTCTGCCTCTCTCTCTCTGCCTCTCTCTCTCTCTCTCTCTCTCTCTCTCTCTCTCTCTCTCTCTCTCTCTCTCTCTCTCTCTCTCTCTCTCTCTCAATCTCTCTCTCAATCTCTCCCTCAATCTCTCTGTTCTTTTCCCTCCACCTCTGTTTCCACCTTTCTTTCTATGTGTCTCTTTTTCAGTCTCTCTTATGGACACATTCTCCCACATCGAGTAGATTGTCAGCAGTGAGGAGTGAGCAATTGATTCGATGCTCAAGGACACATCCTGTAGCCTGTATATTAACGAAGGTTCTGGCTGCAGATGTAGACCACTTTAGGACACACATCTCGCACTGTCTCCTGCAGGAACTCACTTTTTATTGCCTGTGTGGCTGTGATTCATCCATAGATTCAGAAATGCTGTGGTGCCCAGCTCTCATCCTGAAGAGCCATAGTGCTAAACTTTCATGTTTTTACACATTTTCTTTTCTGATAATAAGAATAAGAAGTTTTATTTCAGTAACATCATTAAATAATCTGAGAAACTCTCCCAGTTGTAACTGATATAAACTAAATTGCAATATCTATTTATGTCTATCTATGCATTTATCTATTTAATTGCAAATAGGTTTAGAATTGTGCCATAGAAGAACCACTTTCAATACCCTAAAGCAGTAGATCTTAAGCTGATTCCTCAGGCACCTCTAGATGGTACACAGTTTTGCTCCAATCTGTGCTTTTTTGCTTTGCTTTTTTGCTACAACCATTGCATTAAAGAAGGATTTTTAAAAAGAGGAGGTGCAAGTGGGAGGAACAGTTTAAAGGTTTAAAAGTTCCTAGGTTAATTTTAAATAACATAAGTCTCTGTACCAAATAAAAGTTGTTTTTCCTTGTACTAAATGCAGAAGCCAAGAAGCATTCAGGAACATTTAATTAGATCATAATATGTCTGGTGCTTAGTGTGCATATATAATAGTGAAGACTGCATGTTTTAATATGATGATGGTTTTAGAAATCAGCAGCATGGTTTTGTTCTTGGCCTTGCTTTGTGGATGCAGAAGCTTCTGGAGCTTTGTTTAGTGTGTGGGCTCCCCAGGAGCAGTGCTGACCCACTCTGTGTGCGATTACTGGGTAGGAGACGGTTTGTCTCTGAGTGCAGTCATGTCACTGAGGGGAGACAGATTGGTAGTAATGGCTGCCCTTTGATTAGGCGACCTGTTGGCCAGGCTCTGGTGTGGGGGCACTGTGAGTGTGTGCAGCTGAAAGTGTTTGTAGGTTTTAGGACTTTTTGTCCAGAGAATGTGCTAATTGAACGATAGCAATGGTTCCCCTTGTCCTTTAGGAACCAATGCCAACATTTGGTTATTTTCCACAAACACTATATCTACAAAATAGTAAATTCAGCTCAGAAATAAAAATGTTTAAAATATTAACTCTGTGCCAGATTCCATTTATTGAGTGAAATGGTATTCAGCCAAACCAAAGGAAGCAACCAAATGAAGAGTTACTGATTAAACAGCAGTGATTACTGTTAAAAGCCTCTCTTTAACCAGTTTACACTTAATATTCTCTCTAATGGGACTGTAGTCTGTCCTAACGAGACAAGGTCAGCATGTAGCTAATGACCTTGGCTAATGGGGTCCTTTAAAAATATTCACAAATGGGCTTTAAATTCAGACCTTTACAGAAGATTTTACTGTAAAACTGCATACAGACTGTTGTCTGTATGCTTATTATGAGCTTCATAAACCTTTGTTTTCAAATGTGGTTGTACGTCAAAGTTAGCTTGGTGCTAACAACACTACAAATTTCCATAGGTGCACTAGTGGAAATTAGCACTATGGTAGTAGCTAATCAGACAATGAGAGCCTAATTATGAAGGGAATTATAAGGATTCTGCAGCTATATAGTGATAAAAAGAAATGTCAGATATTCATGATTCTACAATTGTGTCTGGTTCTCACTGTAAACTTTTATAAAACAAATTTTAAAAGGCCCCAAAATTACTGAAATATACCATACTTGATATGGTATTACATGCTTGCCCTTCAGCAGTTGTACTTTTTCTTTTACCTGGATCTGCCAGACTCCAGACGCACAGTATATGCTCATGGTTGCTGAAATGAGTTCTCTTCTGCTGTTTCAGAGTTAGAGAATCAGGTGGGAAAGTCTCCCACACTGCTATTGCCATCGCTGTTTTCATCTTTTATGTGGTATCAATTAACCCCAGGTTTTTTGGACATCACCCACTTCATGAATTCCCTTAATTATTTCTCATGCTGCATTGTACATAAGCCACACCCCCCATGTCACAACAGTGACAATATGCACATAGCGCACTCCAGGACTGCGACTGAGAAACGCTGGCCTATAGCAGCACTTCCTGTTTTGCCTACAGCCAGCAACTGGGAGGAGGCACCCTTAAGAGGCTCGCTTTGGCAGTGCGTGCTGTAGTGAAACAGCTGCGGCTCCATTAGTCACGACTGTGCACCGCCGCCAGCTCTGCTGTTCTACAGATGTTTGAGTGAAAGGTACCTGCCACAAGGAACAGGTCACAAGTGAGCTACATAAATCCTGCCCACAGTGTCTCACACTCATATCGTTTAAACTCTTAGAAGTGAAGGTCCCTCAGTGTTCCTTGTAGTGATGCTTTTCAGGGGATGGTTCCGTTTCAGTGGATGGTTCTATTCTATTGTAGGTCTTATCTGCAAGTGTGAAGAACCTTTTTCACTTTAAAGAAAGTTAAAAGTGAATTTAAGAATTTTTATTTTTAAGGCTAGGAGAGAGTCGGGCATAAATTGACACAGGGTAAAATTTCTGTAGTTGAATAAATTTATGTTTAGCACTGTTTTGGTCATCTCATATTCCCATCATCTGTGAATTTTCACAGCAATCAGGTTCATCTTGAAGTTTTTGTGCCATGCAAGTAATTTTTTGATTTCTGTTTTGTGTGTATAAGTCACAGAATTCACAGCTTTATTATTTTAATATCTTGGGAGCATCATTTTGAAACACCTAAATAACTCACAAGTTCAAATATGAATACATATAAAGGCAAATCACTATATATTTTTGGAAAGTTTTACAGATTCATCAAAAATTTACTATAGATGTCATGTAAACAAAATATATTTTATTTGTTTAATGTCAACTCTCACTTTTAAAAATTGAGTTTGCTGGAGTTTGACAGCCTCTTTTTACTAATCATATTTAATTTGATGCAATTTGATGCAATTTTGATGTATTGTAATGTATTTAGGTTGAAACAGGATGAAATTGTGTTGAACTATTTGCATTTTGCATTTATTTACTAGACTTTTTAACAACTGTCACAACTAGCCTTATCAACTAGCCTTTTTAGTCTGTTCTATTGAAGTCCTTCTTTCACACCACTTTTGGTTAAATTGTTCATGTAGCTGCTGGAAACAAAGTTTACATTTTCATTTGTAGCAGAGATGTGCAGTATGTACAAAGAATGTAATCTTGCCCATATAATCTTTTAAAATTGTTTTGCAAAAAAACTCAATTTGTTGGTTGTTTCCTGCTCTCTTTTATAACTAGTTCAAGCCTCAATCCACTGCCTTTCATCCCATTATAGACGACATTTCTCATTGCCCTGCACCTTAAACCACACACACACATACTTTAGCCAAAAGCATGCTTTTCATTAGTGCATTATAAGAAATGCCACCTCAGTCATTATTCTCATATGCCAAGTGCCTCCTGAGAGAATTCAATTCATTTGTTAGAAATGTTTAGTTACTTTGCTTTTGTCATGGAGCAAATCCCTGTTATTAGTCATATCAGCAGAACAGTATTGACACATACTTCCTAACAAGACTGTTTAAACAGACCCTCTATAGGATTTCTGCCTCTTTTGATATTGATTTCAACTCCCATGTTGAATCTTATTTATAGTAGAGGTTCTGATGTATTGACATTCCATTGGTGGCTTCAAAAGGTATTCATGTAGAAGGACAAATTCACTGGATCTCTGACCTCTGTAGGGTTAAAGTAAGAAAATAGGGGAGAGCATAAATAAAACAATTACGCTGTCTTTCTGTCTGTGCCTCTGTCTCTGTCTCTCTTGCTATCTTGCCTCCTTGACCTGCACTTCCCTGCAGCTCTTCCTCATACGTGCCTGGTGTTCCAAAACAACTCTGTCTTCTTGCTACGCAGCACTTAAAGATGATAGGATGTCAGTACTGTATGTGAGATCACAAATAAATCTAGTACCTACACTAGAACAGAGTAAATATTAAGAGTGTAGCAACGTACAGGTGGTGGTTCCCTACATTTGAGTGAAAATAGCTCAGTTCTCTCATGTTTCACTTTATTTGAAGCATGTTATTTTAAAAGACGTTTTTTTTAATATGGGGCTAATATTTGTTTAAGAATGTAAAATACCAGTTTGGCCCCCAAAAGCAAATAATGTTATTTATGAAGCAACTTTATCTTATAGAATGAACTGGAAATTTGCGTTTATTTAGCTCACAGTGTCAGCTTTGAGATTAACCAAATAAAAAAAAAAAACATAATAAAATTCAGCCTAAAACTATAAATCAGCCAGTTTGCCTGTAACAAAACTGTGCATGAATAATGAAGATCAGTGGATCCTTGTTAATGTGTATTGCTTTGCAGAGGAAATAATGGTCACAACAACAGGAAACAAATGACTGAAACAAAAAACACAGCCCTTTGTTTTGACCCTTCACACACTAGTTCACACTTTATAATCAGTGCCAAACGAAGGCTTGGATTGAATAAACAGTTTTCCCTTGTATCCCTTTTTTGTTTTTTTTACTATGTTTGTTATTTTTTTGAACAGTGGAAAAAGTTGGATCTGTCAGTCAAATGTAAATGTAATTTATTATATTACTCAAAATCTAAATACCTTTCAACAATTATATAATGTCAAAGAAAAGTCAAATGTATAATAAGGAACTCCAGACTTCAGAACAGACAATACAAACGGACAATGAGGAAAAGATTAAATGAACAATTTTGCCATTCAGAGAGGTTTGACAGGTCATTTTGAGCGCTTTTTGTAATTCCATTAAAATGGATAAAAAGCGAAGTTATTTTCTCTTGAATCACTATTCATTACCCCCTCATCCCTCTTCTCTCCTTTTATCTCTTCCATAAAACGGAAGTCTATGGGGCATGGTATGTGCCAGATGCAACCAAATAAACATGAATTTGTGAATGGAGAGAGGTGATAGGAGATCAGCGTTAATACTGTCTGAGAGAGAGGCTGTTTAAATAGTTTCAGGGTCTATAAAGAATGTTGTTATTGCTGTAGAAGGATTATAATGTGTTTCCTGAGACGGAGATGTAGTGCTAAATGTTAAATGTATGCCATGTAAGCTTTTCAGGTTGACATCAGTTCATTTATCAATATAACTTGCCTTCAATTTCCAAACTTCTGATGGTGTTATAAAATCAAGTTTGAACGGCCTTTGCCTTTAGTATGTAGTAGTCTTACTTAGTATTAGCAGTCTACACACCATCCCTGTGGCTTTGCATGTCAATGTTGTTTGGTCGTTTACCCTGAGCCCTTTATGAATATCAAATCGTATTTCTGCCAGTGTCTTCAGTGTGACTGATTTGCATACGTGTTAGCTGTAGGTATAGGTATCAAGGTATATAGGAATTATGGAATTATGAATTTGATGCAGTTTCTGGGAAGTAAGTATGCATATGGTTATCAAACCCCTCACCCTGTCTGTACACAGTTTTAAGCTGCTTTAAATAATGCTTCTCCTGTTAACATAGTTCAACCTTAATTCTTGCTTTAAGAAGCCCAGATCCTACATTTTTCTTGTTTTATTTTTTGCCCTGAAGTCATTTGTGTGAGACATTTGTATGAGGTTATGACCCAAACGTAGACCAAAAGTAACATTTTAGAATTTGACATCACCTTTTCATCCTCTCTTTATACATCAGAATCAAACAGGCACTTTTGTTTCTGTGTTTTGTTTTTAAGACAGATATGTGTAAATGGTAACTGTTCTGATTGACTGCACTGCATTGTACTGTGTTCAGCAGTAAAGGGCAGACAAAAACAAATTGAATTCAAAATGGGCTGTTTTTGCAGCTTTATTTCCATCAAGGTTTCCGCAGAGCCTTATTATTACTATACAAGAAATAGTAAATTTACGGAGATACATACATATTTTTATGGATCAGGCAGGTCCAGTTCTACCCTAAACAGGATTTTTTTTGAGTGTCCATCATCTACCCTAGACCTGCACATTGTTAAAATTTTTTAAAAAGTGGAGAGGATAATATTGAAACATCTATTTTACTGTCATAAAAATCATTAAATAAAAACTTGCTTGCTGATGTACTGTAAAATTATAGAATAACTAATAATAATGGCTACAGAAAGCTGTCTAAATTGTGTAAATTTAATTGGTAAACTTCATGTATACTTCATGTAAATTTAATTGGTTAACTTCAAATGTATCACTCATGATTGGATTCTAAACAGTGTCTGTTTTGAGTTTTAATAAGTTTCAATATAATTTAAAAGTAATGTTCTCAGCCTTATCCATATCCACTAGTTTTTTGCTGACCAATGAAAAGTGAAAACAACAGCATTACATTAACAACACCACCAAATAAATAAATACATAGATAGATATATAAAATCCAAAAACAAAACTCTTTTTTTCCTTATCTTCTTTTTTTTCTTTTAGATTTTTTTTTTTGCTCCAGACACATGTACTGTTTTTTAAAACATGATTGAACTGTCCCTTTCTCCCTTCTCACTCAAACCTCTTAAAGAAATGGTACAGTAATTAACCAGTAACTGCTTTGGTAGCTGCTTGTGTCGTTTATTAGGTAAGGCTGGTGTTATGATGAGTTGTCTATTTGAAATAACCTACCATAGCCCATATTTATAGGTAGAGCTCTTCATAAAACTGTAGGTAGGATATTTTGATTGCCTAAATCACCCTAGAAGAAAATGCTAACAGTGTTTAAATTTATGGAAGGATAAATTTATAGCAGGTAAGTAAAGTTTAGCTGAGTCTGTATAATGTACTCAAAGTAAGGCTGGATTAACATTGTTTCTGCAGGTAGCGTGAGGCTTTTCTAGCCTAAATGCAGTCAAATCCATGTACTAAATACTCTCACGCCACGCTTTTGTCTATCATGGAAATGTCCAGCTTTGCCGGTCATGCTGTGCTGCTTCTGCTTTTAAACTGTATTAGCAGAAACACCACATTCAGCTCTGAGAAAAAGCAGTGACTGCTGTGCTATGAAATCACAGTGATTTCATGATACTATAAAAAGGTTATTTTACATAAGTAGTCCACAAAAAACATTAGGTATATCAGTTTTCAAGTGTACCACCATGCACATTTTAAAGATTTTACTGCACATTAAACTTACAAAATGCCACATCAATGAGGTAAAAGCAGACTTGATATTAAACAGTTGGCCAAAAATGTACACATATCTGTCCGGAATGGGATTACCTGTTCTGTTGTAGTTCTTACTGAAGCTATTAAAAGGCACTAAATTAGATTTTTTTTAAGTTAGGCAGCATTGCTGTCCATAAATGAACTGGAGAGTGAACGGTACATTTTGAAGCTTTAACAAATCGAACTTATTTTTAAAACGTAAGGAAAAATTGGCCTTCAGAATATGAGCTCTTTAACACAGCACAGGGCTGTCATGTAAATTCTTAGGCACTGAATGTGAGCTATAGGTCTTAACCCTGCTGTTCTCCTGTGAGGACAAATGTTATTAAAGCAAGGCGTGCTGAAAAACCTCTCCCCACTTCTCTCCCTCTATTCGCTTCCATCAAGTTTCATCGCACTGCGCTGACTACTTAAATTGGTTTTGTGAAAAAGGATCCTATCTCCCTGATTTATTTAACAGAGCCATGCCAGGCCGCATTGTTCCGTGCATTCATATTAGAATACGGCCGGCTCCTTTGTGCCGGTAAAATGAGAGTTCCGCATTAACTAAATGATGAAGGCTCTTTCTTTTTTCTTTTTTTTTGTTTGATGAATGCCTGCATTTAGCGAGTCAGTGGCAGACCACAGTCCAAAGTTGTGATCCGGACACTGAAAGCCGGGCCAGCTGTTTTTGGGCCAGCATGCTTTAGCATTATTACAGCGGACAAAAAAGGATGCATGGACATTTTTCAGTATTACCTCAGGACGGATTTTCTAAATTAATTATTAGAAGAGTGCAGGGGAACGTCTCTCTGTATTTCTCCAATATTGATTTTCTTAATTAAATGTGAGATGGATGAAAGCAATGGAATGCTTTATCATTATGTGGACCTGCCTTGACATTTGATTTATATGCATAATATTAGAGAGAGGCAGTTATGTTAGCGTAGTATAGTACTGGGGTGGAAGTATGGCGGCTATAAAAAGGAGCTTGGCAGCTCCCGCTTGATTTTTCACACGCAGTCTTATCCTGCAGTGTTCTCTGGAATTAAAATAATTTATTTGCACAAACTCAGCTGAACTGCATAGATTAACATCTGCGATATGGCTCCTCTAATCTTGTTTATGAGCCATTCCAGTTGTAAACTCGTGTATGTTTTCCTCCCACTGTACCTGCAGCTGTAGTAATAGATGTTGACAGTCTGGAAAGCTTGAGGCCAGGACATGTTTTTTCCCCCCAAAAAGCTCATGAAGCCTTACACCTTTTTTGCACCTCTACTGGCTGGGCAGTATATTATCTAGCCCTCAGGAGAGCTCTTAAGTGTCAGATGCAGCCGTGTGATTAAGGAGACTCCTGACTGGCTGCTCTGGCGCTTAGCACAGAGAAATGTTCTGACGTCTCAAGAACATTGTGCTCGTGTGAACCCCTGGCTGTGATGGCATATGGCACAGCTGCGATTCAAATCTGAATTCTTTACCTAATGGCTGAGCCATTTAAGGTAAATTTGGTGGAATCTTTCTTTTAATTTAAAAAAGTGTACAGCAGTGGAAATTGTGGCATTACTTTATTATAAAAGAACAACTTAGCATCCTTGGCTAGGAACAGGCAGTATGGAAAAATATAGAATTTCACAATACTTTGCACTAGCAGACAGTAATGCCAGTAAAGATGGGTGATATAAATGCAAATGTATACCCTGATATTTCCCACTATCTTAATGATACAAGGTCATAAATATAAATTTTAAATGATTAAAAAATAAGAGTAAGAAAGAAGCCTGTGTCTCTTTCCAACATCATCATCTGCACCAGCAATGTAAATTGTTGTTCAGTTGTTTAACTTGTGTGCTGTGCTTTTTTGACATCATAAAAGTAGTTTAAGATTCCAGAGTTTATTCATTCATTGATTGATTCTTTTTTTTTTATTTTTTAAACTTGGCCAATATCTTTTGGCCACACCGCACGCTTCATTTTAGGGACAATACCTCTTTCCCTTTGTTTTATTGTTATTACCCTTCAGTCCATAGTTCCTAATAGTGCAGATATCATATTATGTACACATATTGGTGGTGTTGTGGGGTTAAACACGTGTATCCAGACAGAAGCTGTTTGTCATCATTTTCATGGTAAAAATCCATATCATGAAACAGTGTCATCAACAGTGCTGTACCTTCCTCCACTTTTTTGGATAGTCCCAGTAAATTATCTGTAGATGTTCAAATTATTTACAAATTAGTGGTTAGGTTTAGGACCAGGGTGAGGGTTTAGGTTTTGGGTTAAGTTTAAAGTTGAAATTAGGATTCAGGCCAGGGTTTGGGTTCAAGAAATTACAGTGAATTGAGTAGATATTTAGTTAGATAAGATACGATAAGATAAGATAATCCTTTATTAGTCCCACACCGGGAAAATTCACAAGTTGAATGTAAGTGCAAGATAAGCTAATAAAGCACCTACAGTGGGCCAGTTTACTCACCCAGTTGTTAAAAGTTCCACAAAACTGCTATCAAAAACTATGAGTGCAGTGATTTTTGTTTTAATATTTTACTGCATATAAATTAAACAGGACTACTTATGCTGTCATGGAGTCATCAGGATTCTCAGGGATCTTCTCAGACACGAAACCTTAAGCACATACTCTGCTTAAGAGCTCTTGTTAACATGCAGTTGATCTGATGATGTTTGCATTATGACCAGGAAAGCTGGTTGTGATGTAATTTATTATGACAATGAAATCACCCACCTCTAGCTCTCTCAGTCTTTCCGTTTCTCAGTTTCTGCTTCACCTTTCTCTCTCGCTCTTCCTCTATCATGCACTCACACTAATAGAATGACCTTATCAAAGCGAGTTGTTTAACTGTGGTGCTCAGCTCACATGAATCTCGTTTTAGAGTGTAGGTGTCTCAGCATAATCAATACTCTAGCGTCTGTGTCCTGAGGGCATTTGGTTTACAGCCAGAGCTCCGCAGCCAGTCAAAACAGAGACACAACTCATGTTGAGTTCTAGAACTTTCAGTACAGTTAGTTAGATTGTCTAGAACTTTTCCATTAAGGTTGAATGCGAGTTGCAGAATTGAACTATCCATGCTCTGCCCACAAATGCGCTAAATTGTAGCAACTGTCACGAGGTTGGACAAGTTTTACAGAATGTTGACAGAAATCTAATTCATCGCAGCTGTATCCCGAACTTGGGCATTGTTTTGCATGGGGCCAATTGGAAGGCCAAATAAACGGGATCTCCCCCTGCTGTCCCCTAAGCGTTCCAGCTTCTTTCTATGAGGCAAATAGCATAAAGTAGTTAATTCAGAGTAATTAGTAGCAATATTAGATATTAGTCATTTTTAATAAACAACTTATTTACACTTACTTAAGTCATCTTTATTAATACTTAGATTCAAGTGAATTATGACTTCAGTAAATCTGCTGTTTCATCAAAGAAGTACACAAATTGTAGTATTACCAAACTTACTGAAATCTAAAGTTACATTTAATGTTTAATTTATGTGAAATGTGACATTTTAATTAGACTTTGTGCTGCAGCCTTCAAAGTGCATCATGTCAAAATGCAGTCTTTTTTAGGTGCTGACTATTAGACAGGAATTCAGCCTTTTTTTCCCAGGTTTTTTTTTTTTGCATAACTGTCACAAACAAAGTCAGAGTGTTTTAAAGTGAAATGAAGCATTTTAGAGAAATGTGCTGCATTTGTTTAAAGTGGAGGTGATGGGTAGCAGGGGTCGTGATGTCAGCAACACAAGTATAGCCATTTTTTAATCTCTCCCAAATGACCTGTGAACCCTTACATGTCTTTTGAGTTTTTATTTGTAATGTCAATATGCTGGTAAAATAGTGGTAAATCTTTGAGGGCTATTTTGCCTCACAGCACCCTGCATGTAGCTATGGGTGCATTTTAAAATTATGTTTTAGTACAAAACCTAATCTCAAAAATATTAACTTATAACTATTTTATGCTATAACTCTCTATGAGAAAGCTTTCAGAGACATTCACTTATTTGAACGTCTGGGTCCTATCATCACCACTGTATATGATTTTCTCTATAAGCTGCTGATGGTGGTGTAATGGCGTAATCGCTGTGCTGAGATCACGGCAAGAGCTTATTTATAAGCCTGGTGACCAGCATCCTTGAGGCTCCTCCTCCTTCCTTTGATGTTGTTGCCAGACAACATGGGAAAAGTTGGGCCTACTCTCCTTTTAGTTGCTAGTCTATTGTGATGTGTTAAACTGCCCACATTGGTGGTATGTGAAGCCCTTTCTTAAAAGACTCAGACTTCTAGATTGGAAGCCGTAGGGGGTGTAGCCATGTTTTCTTTGGAGTTTGTCTTTGTTTTTGTTGAGGGAGTTAGGTTATTTTTATTTTTTATTTTTTTATTTTTGTTTCTTTTATTTTGTATAGGTAAATTAGTCGATTGGGGAGGTATAATTTTCTTTGTTCTTTTGGCTTAGACTGTTCCTGAAGCTTAACTTTCCACAATCCATAATAAAACTCATGAGACTAGTAATATGTGTTTGAGAGTGACTGGTATGGTGGTTTGGTAATGGGAAATTGAGGGAGAGATGTTTAGGTTGTGGCCTATCTTAGACGGATCGTAAGAAGAACATTTGACATCATACCACTCTGAATGACTTTGTTAACATTTTAAACATTTAATTGTGTTTAAAATGGGCTGCAAGGCAAGCCTTCAGTTGTGATCAATTTTCTTTTAATTGTCATTAATAAATATCCCCTTTCCTCTCATGAGGTGAATAATGTAGATATTTTAACAAAAAAATTATCTACAGTTTCTTATTGCCAGTGTACATTTGTACATGAGTACATTTGTGGGCGGAGCATGGAAGGGTTAATTCAGTCTACAGCTCTTCTGGCTGTGAAGCATTAGGTGCAAACACTGCGTACACTCACCTTACCATGAGCTCACACTTGGTTTGATTTCTGTTCCCTCTCTGGCCAGTGTGTAGGAGTTGATGTCATATTAGTCATCCAAGTGCTTAACTGTGCCAAAAAACATATCATGTGTTACATGTTGCATTAGTAATGAAACAAAATTGTTTTAAAACGTTTTTAACCAGAGTGACTAAAGCAGGTGTCAGGCCTTTTTGAAAATATTGTGGTGCTGGAAGCGACATGAGGTTTAAGAATGAGCAGTGCAGTGTACAGGAGATGGCATTCTCTATTATTTAATACAAAGTGGGTGTCTAAACCTTGTAGTCCCGGCAGTGTGACAGTGCGTGGGTGATTCAGAACCTCAGAAGCTCTCTGTTTTTCTGTTTGCATCAAGAAGAGTAAAGGCCAGAACTTTATGTCAGCGTATGCCTCAGAACACTGCATCCAGAGATGACACTTTTTTGTCTATAAAATGTGTTTTAAAGGTATCTAAAGCAGTACAAGAGGTACAAAGATGCACTGATTTATTACGATGCTTTGATCTGAGGGTGTTGATTTAATTGCACTGATTTTGGAGTATGTAAATCTGGGATGAATTATTCAAATATATGTTGAGTATGTAAGATTGCACTCTTACAAGCCTACTTTCAAATATGAAACAGAAGTGTGAAATAAAATCGTGTTGCTTTGATATATTTTTCCTATGTAATGTACACAATTAATGTCAATGCACCACTTTTTTCAGTGTAGTGAATGCACAAAAGTAAACAATGTAATGTAATACCATATGAACCTCTTCTGGTAAGTGAGGGATTGTGTGCCATAATGCATTAGAGGGCTTAGACTGTGACTGAGTTACAGTTTCATTGCAGATAGAGGCTTCATTAGCACTGTTTAATGAACATCCTGCGAGCAGCACCCTGTAACCACAATTATTACTACTACCATCAGGAGGCAGTGAACTGTCTGTATTTTTCTCATTCACTTATTTTCTTTCATCTATATATGTATTTGCCTCTCTCTGTTTAGGGATGTTGTTAGTGGGATTACTTTGAGCTTCAGCCCATTTCTGCCTGTCTGATTACCTACTGATTATCTTTCATAGCCATCTTTTGTCCATTTAATTAGGTTTGTACTTAGTCGAGATGCAAAGATTTGCTTTGATGTCTTGCTGGGTCACAAAATCAATCGACTGATTTTCTTTTTCCATTTTTGGTTCGCGCTCTTGATAAAAATAACCCCAACCTGTGTGTGTATGAATTTATCATTTGGAAACCTGTTTGGTTGACTGCTTCGTTTAGCCCATAATTGGCTAGACAAATTGTGGGGAGGGTTTTGCAATTCAGGAGAGATGTGCTGTCTGTTTTTGACAGGTGACTCTGAGCAGTGGCGGTGCTGCGTAGAATGAAAGGTGGGCTGCGGGTAGAGCGGGGGCTGATTCCCCCTGAGCCCTCACCTCACTCGTGACCCTGTCTGCTCCCAGACAAGCTGCCAAACCCTGCTCACTCACACACCCGTCCCATTGCTGCTCTGCGTCTAACAGCCTGCTGACAGCTTGTGACACAGGCCAGGGAGGACACGATTCATACACATAAGCTGCTGGAGATACAGTTCAGCAGTATTTAGCCAGCAGTGCAGTACTGAATGCCTTTAAACGACATCTAAATAAAAGTCTGTTTCATCAGCATTTCACAGTTGGGATTAGTCACTGTATAGTAGTAAATGTCCTATCTGGAGATGTCTGGCCATATTCCGTACAGTATTGTGCAAAATTCAGAGAACACTCTTCATTTGTTCATCTTCATTTCCTGTCGAAATAGCCAGTAATTCCAAGCGATTGATTATTCAGGAGATACTGTTTTTCTGAGGAGATTAATATAAAATAATCCACTTAAATCAGGACAGAGAAGGTCAAAGGAAAATAAGTGATAAAACAGGAAACAGGAGTTTCTCAAACTAGAGTTTAAAAAAAATATTAAGAGATATAGAGAAAAGTGAACTCCTAACAAATGTGCAAGAGCTGAAAGTCCACCGGACCCATTGCCATCAGATAAATGGTACTTAAAACTTTCATCTTTGAGAGATGAAGCTCCACTCTTGCTTCATATCTGAAAAAAAGTCGCTGTTGTTTCTGTCCATCCTTCTGCAACGCAACACTGTGAGTCTGAAAGGATGTGTAGCTGTTAAGAAAAATCAACTCGAACAAAGAAGCTGCTCTGAACAATGGACTGGCCACCCCAGAGTCCAGCCCTTAACGTCATTGAATGTTTTGGGGTTGTGAGAAGCAGAAAATGCATCCAACTCAAGTCATTTTTTGAGCTGCATGTGTTCTCAGAACAATGGACTGTCCACCCCAGATCTCATAACTCAGTAGTAAATGCAGTCAACTAAGACTGAAGTTTAAAGGTGTGGAAAAATATTCCTGCAGATTTTTTTGACAGACTAAAAGCAAGTCTCCTGAAAATAATGAAAGCGTGAGAGTGAACACACTGAATACTAAAAAAATTATATTTTGATATATTGATATGAATGTTATGATAAAATAATGATATTTAGTTGTTGAATAATCTTTGATTTAAATATGTGTTTGCTGCTTTTTTCTGACATTGAAAAACTAAAAACTTGGACTTTTATTATATTATTATAATTTAATAAATGAAAGATCTAACTTTTCAACAATATTGTTTCTGGCTAAACCTAATTTAACTTAAGCTCGCAAAGGAAGAGGAATCTAATTTACTTAATTCTCCCTTTACCACAGATGTAGTCATGCAGTTAGGACCTGTTTCTTGTCTGAAGGTTGCTTTTTCAGAAGTTATGAGACTAAAATATCTAACGAATAATACAAGCTTTGGCCTCACAATTAGGGTCATGAAAACTGCCTAAAACATCACTTGCATCAGACTACACTGAGTGGGGAAGTAATTACAGGGTTGAGTATGTGTTTTGTAATGTCATATGATGATCAAATCTATCAAAATACATAACATGACATTCACAGTAGTGGATTTTGTGCATGCCCGTTTATATAGATGTATATCATAGTCATACAGTATGTCCACATAAGCTGCATAAGCAAGTTTATTTAAATTACTGAACAACTGCAGTGTTTGAAATAAGTTTGTGATGATTTAGGCATCCAGCTTACATTGTACTAATTGACTTTCCATAAACTTCCACTTAAACTTGTTAGCTACACAGGCCTTATACACTAGCAAAACTAAAGAAGTAAACTTTAGAGAAGCAAACATGTTTTAACTGGTAGACTACATTAGAGACAAGAGGGAGATTTTCTAAGTTTGAAAAATAGTTTCTTCTAAAATCATTTTGACTGCCATATAAACATATAACAAAAACAGATGTGTTTATGTCTGAAAGAATGTGTTTTTTTTGCTCCTTTCTCTATGTCTTTTTCCATGCATATCCAAAAAAACCGACAAAAAACAGTCATGTATCCCTGTTGGTCCACCTCGGCCTCCCCCCTGTTTTCGGGGACCCAGAGAAAAGCAGCTGGGAGATGGAGAGCTATTTGGTCTTAAGTGGGTTCAGAGAGAGAGATTAGAAAGACAAGGGCTGAGTAGAAACGTCCTGCACCTGCTCTGCTGCACCTGTTTATCTCCCCATCTCTCTCTCTCTCTCTCTCTCTCTCTCTCTCTCTCTCTCTCTCTCTCTCTCTCTCTCTCTCTCTCTCTCTCTCTCTCTCTCTCTCTCTCTCTCTCTCTCTCTTTCACTGTCTGTCATTGTTCTTTGCTGTTCCAACATCACATCAGTGATGCCTCATACTCTTATTTGCTCTTTGTCTGATAAAAATGGCCATGTTTCTTACTATCAGTGCACTTCTTTATGTGGGAGAATCAGCTTTGTGCACTTTGATGCTTCATCAAAGCTTCCTAATGTCTCGTGTGATGTTCAAAGTTCTTTTGATCGTCATAGGTGTATGCCAAGTGCTGCCTTGATCGTCGTACACAGGTCTGAATGAGCTAATTTGATTAACCCTTGTAAGTCGCAGGTGAAAACAAAAGCATTTTGTATTTTTATATTAATTTCTCACCTGGAGCTCATAGAAACAATCAGTGAAGCTGTGTCAGAAGTGCAGATTTTAAACTTTCAACCTATACTGCATTTGTTTCTGTACGTAAAAGGGGTGGTATTTTGTTTGACATTTGTTATTGTTGTGCATACAGTCTTGTTTTGTGGAGATAAAGAACATTCTTGATGTCTTGCTATGTTTTTTTTCATTGTTTGATATGAAAACTAATATAGTTAGAAGCTGATACAGAATATAGGTCAAATGTAAATATAATTTCATTAGGCAGCTTGCTATATAAGATGCAATTACGCAGTTACATTTGACCCATAAAGCAAAAAGAAAGCAATAACATATGTTTTATTCATGTACGTTGGCTATTGGTGTCTGCCAGGTACTTGTGCTGCTATCACTTTACATGAGCTGTGTTATCTGACTAGTACAGCAGTTAACAATTAGGTCGCAGTGGGACATCATTCAGTCACCTCATTTAACACTGCCAGCTCTCTTTCTCTCCCGCTCTCTTTGGGACATGTGGATGTGATGGTACGGTTTGCATTTGGAGTGGGAGTTCATCTCGTCTATAATAGATAAAGAACAGACAGACGTGTGCTGGTGTCTGTAGGCTGATGAAAGGACAGGGTCTGCTGCAAGCGCTAGTGTATATGGAAGCTGCTGTTGGATGTGTGTCAGCTGTGCTCTAACTTTGATTAGCACTGGGCAATACGCTTCTCTGAGTATATCATGTGTACTATCAGTCTTTCTAGAACACTAAAGAACAGCATGTATCACAGAGTTTAGACTAATTTTAAAAACAGCGGCCAGCATTTAATAACTGTATAAACCACATAAAAACATGTCTCAGTTGGCAGAGAAATGAATCAACTACATCATCTGATTATATTATATATATCCATCCAACCATCCATCCATGTTCTAAGCCGCTTCTCCGTCAGGGTCGCGGGATATTATATATATATATATATATATATATATATATATATATATATATAGAGAGAGAGAGAGAGAGAGAGAGAGTGTGTGTGTGTGTGTGTGTGTGTGTGTGTGTGTGTGTGTGTGTTAAATGATTATCTGGTGCATTTATCTCCTCTGACTTATTCACAAATTTTAGAAAAACTGAATATCATGATTCATAATGACCCTTATTCATCAAAGATCAAATCTGATCTGAAATTTAATTGAGAGTTTTGATATTTAAATTTTTTTTTCAGTGTCATCTTTGTTGTATATTTACAATAAAAAACAAAATTCTGGTAGGAGTACTTGAAAATGTAATTATAGCAATTTAACAACCAGATTTGTTAATAATCAACAATAATCAATAATATCAGTAACAAGAATAATAAAGTCATACTAACTGTGCTTTTGCTTTATACTATACTAAAATAATCACATCATTCTACCCAATTAAAACTGCACTACATAAGATTAGGGAATTTGGAGACCTCTCTGGTGGAAATGTGTAATTGCAATCAATGTACAGAAGAACATTTTGTAACATCGGTTCAGCTTTGGACCTCTTTCTAAGCGGATGAATCTGATGATTGCCAGTGTGTTGAGAGTGTATTCAAAACAAAAGACAAAACTTGGAAAAGTTAAAAGCCACGTCTGACATGTCTGAGGATGTGAGTATAATGTTGGTTTTGCTTTCAGGACCTTAGCCAGACCTTCTTTTTGTGCCTGTATGAGTGATGTTAGTATGTTAAGACATATGATGAGGTCCAAAAAAGTGGGTGGTATGCGGAGCATGTCCTACTTGACCCCAAACTACTTCTGTTTTATTGGTTCCCTCTCAAAGCATCTGCATGAATTAGGGCGTGTAGATTCTATGTGCATGGGTGCAAACTGCGGTGTGTCCTTTGCAAATTATATGTAAATAAGGCATAATGTCCAGGCACTTGTTTCCATGTACTGAAGCTGATTAATCAGTTATGCTCAAATCACAGCTTGTTTCACTGTCGTACAACAGTTTCATGCATCAGACATAGAGTACTTAGTATGTCGTTCAGACCGGTCAAATCTGCCCTAGTTTCTACTCAACTTTGATGAATAAGGGCCATTTTGCGTCGTGAAAGTGCCTACAAGTATCGTGATGTGTGGGCAGTGGTACATGGCTCCCTCTCCTGCTCTGTACACAGAGCACAAGGACCCTTAGCCTTCTCCACCTCCTCAACTTCACTGCCCCCACTCATCCGGGGGGATGGCGAGGAAGTAAGTAAGTAAGTGAGGATGATAAAGGAGAAGGGGGTGGGGGTTCTTATCTGTGGCTGACCAGGGGCAGGATAATCCCATCACACACAATGGAGCTGAACAGGACAGATTTCGTCCAATCAGAGCCCTTGCCTGAGTCTGCCAGAGACTCAAACACAGCACAAGCACTTTCATACAGAATGACCTGCACAAAACAGGATATCAGAAGCGCAACACAAACATATTATTGTTGTCATATCAAAAACTAGTGACATTTTTTTGTTCATGATTTGCAAACACCAGCTGTGTTTTACATTATATCAATGAAGAATAGATCAATAGAAATATGTACATAGTAAACAGTGCTGTGCAGAAGTCATAGACGACCCATTATTCATTTAAACTGCCATTAAGTACAAGTTATTAATTTAGTAGCATCAGAAACAATAAATATTGTTCTTGTAGACTTTTTTCGGACTCTGAAGCAAGAGTGTAGCTTGATTTTCTCTCGAAGATGAAAGCTTTAAGCACGGTTTATTCGATGGTGGCAGTTTTGGTGGTTGTAAGGAGTCTCATTTTCTTCATATTTTTAAATAATTTTAAAGTTTCACTTTTGGGAAGTTATTTTCCTTCGACTTTCTTCTTCCTAACACAAGTGGATTATCTTATATGTAACCTCTTGTAAAATGAATTGTTCTTAAAGGCTCCTCTGATTTTAAATTAAATAAATGAAGGAGGCTCTCTAACTTTTGCGCAGTACTTTAACATGAATGTGGAGAACATTCTTTCCTTCTCCTCTAAAGTCAACATTTTAGAGTTAAGGTTTTGCTTTGATCAGGACAATATTCATGCAAAACTACAGCAAAGCAGCAAACTGTTCAGCCATTCAGCTTTCATTAACATAAGTTTATGTATGTAGTTAGGCAGCAACTCCTGAAATTAACTGACAGCCCATTTGTTTCCTCTGCCAGGCTGATTGGGCGCTTGTCGTGGTTGTGTTATTCTGAATGCTGTAATCACAGGGATAGCATCTTCAGCTTAGCTATTCTTAGCCTTTCCCTTTACCTTTCCCTCTTTGGCTGATCTGACAGATGGAACTGCTATTCTTTTTTGAGCTCGCTCTCTCTCTCACTCACTGTGTGTGTGGACTGCTCCAGCAGCCCATTGATTGACTGTAATCTGGTTGTGGCCACACGGCCCAACGCTGTTCCCCGCGGCACTAATTATGTGCAGAGTGATTTACATCACAGCCCTGCCCCATTCTAATCTAATCTGATTTAGCCCTGCCACTCTGGTTCCATCTCTAACGCACACGTATTGAGTTTGTGTCACTCCCGCCCTCTGTTTGGCCCGGCAGCACCCCAGAAAGTGCAGTCTAGCTTAGCCTAGCATAGCCTCAGTGTCCGTCCTGGCCAGACCATTGAGCCATTGTGGCTGCATCTGTAGGCCAGCAACAGGGGATACGGGGCAGAGAGAGCCAGCCTGGCCAGCCCTTCATGCACACAAAGTTGTCTGTAATGGAGAGTCAATCAGGGAAGAGGAAACTCTGGCTGGGATCTGTTAGCATTGCTGCAGTGGAGTAGTTTTCTCAGAGTAATGTGTGCCAGAGCACTGGAGTTTTGGCCATTACTTCCTGCTGTTTTGTTTTTCCAGTTGGATTAGTTGTCTAATGAAGCTGAGGATTTGGTTATACGTTCTTTCATCGTCTGGATATAAGCTGACAAACTGTAACTATTACTGTTACAGCCATGGAATAGTTTACTTTTGCTAACTTGTATCAGAACTCTGCATTTTTGGCAATTGATGCCTTTTAATTTGTTTAAAAAGCTGAAGATGCATTTATATTCCTTCATTTTCTGAATATAAGTGTAACTGTCTGCACATTGTTGAGGGTCTTCCCATTTCATGTGACCTGAAGACTTTGTGGTGGATTTCTCCGTTACGTTGGTTTTAGGGTGTTTGATTGCTGTGGTGTCCTGCTTAGCTTGGCAAAACCTGGGCCATCCGCTATGAGCTACAGTCTGGTGACCAATGGCTCCTACAAGGACAAGTTCCACCGGGGCAGTGCCCCTAATCTGCTGCCCCCACCCCGCTGCGAGAGCCTGGGCCTGCGGCCCATGCGCAAGCGCCTCAGCATAGATGTCCTGAGGAACAGGACTCCTGAACTAGGGCCCATCAAATGGCCTTCGCTGGTCACCATCTGCAAATGGAAGCAGAATCTGACAGAGAGACTGCTGAAACGACGCCATGGCAGCTACGATCAGGTCAGCATGAGCTTTGGCTTTGGCTGGAATTTACCATCAAGCCTTGACTATGTTTTATAATATCACAGTGTGAATTTAAAAATCAGGATTTTTTCTAACCAATGACTGTCTGCTTTAAATGTGTAGTTCTGTGGTTGTACCTTGAAACAGTGCAAAGTTAGTAATGCGAAGAATACAACTAATGTTGCACAGATACAATGTCAGGTAATGTTATGTTTACCTGGGTTTGCCACAGTTTACCTCCATTTACAGTCATATGCAAGTTTGAGCACCCCTGGGTTTTTTTTTATTTTCTTAGTGAAGTTTATTGAGCTTAAATTTTGGGGAAGGACTAAAATATGGCCTGTGAAAAAGCTTTGGCACATTTTATTAAAAAAAATGTTTTTATTAAAAAATTGAAAGAATTAGAGGGAAAAAAACATGCTGAAATGTGTGTGCACAATAATTGTTTAAAAGTCAGATGTCAGGTTGTATTTCACAAGAGTTAACATCACATATCTAAGCCTAAAAAGAAGGTCTAACCCTAACCCTAACCTAACCCTAGATGTTTAGATTGTGAATACAAAATCAGCATTATACTGATAACCATATGATAACATCCTCGGAACACATCTTTCACAGAGTTTTGACAGAATTCTCTTTCAGTATTCAGCACACTTGCAATCATTCATCTTCTTGGGGAAGGGGTCTGAGGGACAATCAGTGTTTCAAATTGTTTTTCCACACATTGCATACAATTACAGATTTCCACCAGAGATGTGTCCAGATCCCCAAAGCTTACATAGTGCAGCTTTAAGCTGAGCAAATAGAAATAAATTGTGCACTAAATTACAATATTCACATAAATTCTCTGTAAAGGATGTCATTTGACTGAGAGGACGTTTGTATACAACTGTGTTCTAGACAGATGATATAGGTTATCCAGGTAACGGAACTGTGGATGGTTGAATAGATATGGTGGGAATATTATAATTAAGATATTAGAGTCACCACACTGGAGTCTTTAAGCTTCTCATTTACACTAATATTCTGAGTTATTAACCTTTTGAGCAGTGTCTCAAACAGCTTTGTGATATCAGCATTTTCAGTCCCACTTTCATTAGGTAATGCCTCTCTCTCAGCCTCTCTCACTCTCTCTATCTCACTCTCTGTGGGCTGCTAGCTCTCTCTGAGAGGTTTATTGAACCATTGAACCCGTTTCATAATTTCAGAAGTTGCTTGCACCGCCTGGCCCTCTCCCAAAAGCGTACAGTGCATTAGCTTTTGAGCGTGGCTCATGGAAGCGAGGTGCCTGGGGAGAAAAGCCTTGTGACTTGGAGCAGAGTGCGTGGAGCTGCGTGCTGTCTGAATGATGACTCAAGTCATCTGAAATGTTATGTTTTATTTACTGCAAACAATTTTTATTTATTTTGGTTTTATCACATTATGTCATAGTCAGTTTGCTAAGCAGTAAGTCTTTCGCATATTGCGTAACTAGCCACTGATATAAAGGTTCTCAATCCTTCAATCCCTCATCTCAATCTGACCATTTTTTTGTGTTTTCCTTTAGGTTTCTACACCAGCCCATGTGGGGCTTGTTATTTAGTTGTGCTGAATCAGGTGTGCTGCATGAGACAAAGTAAAAATGTGCATAGTGTGGGGCCACCAGGACTTAGATTGGGAACCCCTTTACTAAATAGTAGTGTAAATTACCATGTGGAAATTTACAAGGAGGGGGAGTAAAAACAAATTAAAACATTGTTTAAAAAAATAAAACAAAACATAGCGAATGCATAAGTGATAAACAGTAATAATTATTTATGTTCTTAACAGGTATTTTGTGTCACTTCCTCAGTTGGTATCTTTAGATTTTTCTTATTACAGTACTAATCTATTAGATTTATGTTTGTATCACCAAATTGAGCTAGTTTAAATGTTTGAATATTTTTTAAATTTACTGGGTCAACCGAAACAATTTTAAACGGTATAAAATGAAAATGAACTGTTATATGAATGTTAACTGATGTTAGCTTGGTAAACCAATGACATGCAAGTAGTTACAGTAAGCTACAGCTAAGAAAGGATGTGAATAAGCAGTTGCAGGTATATGCATACACTGCCATATGCACTGATCTGCTCTGCATGCACTGCATTGAGTGAGGATTACCTCATTCAGAAATTGCTAACAAAGAATGAAAGTTGGTAGGCCAGCTTAACTTAGCATTGTGCAAATGTGAGCTAGTCTATACTAGCGTCTACTCACTATTAAGCCAGTTTATACAGTTGAATGAATTTCAGCTTTTAGCCATGAAAATCGTATCAGTTATCATAGTTAGAACAAAACATGGTGTAATTTGATAAGAATTATTTCTTAATCATAGCTTATTGAAAAAGCAGAGAAACCTAAAAGGTTGTAGGAAGTTTGTAAATGGAGATGTTTTAGCATCCTGTCATCTGTCCTTTGCAGTTTGTTTTGTTTTTGTAATCTCTTGATGTTGAAACAATTGAAAAGATTCTAAGTGCTAACTCAAACTCATTGGCACAGAATGTAAGTGAAAGTATGTGTAATTGAACTATGTCGCTAGTTACTAGTCATGGCCGAGTTCTAATTAGCAGAAAAGAGCAACAGGTCAAGAAGAGTTGGAGCAGAGAGTCACTGATAATTCCACGAAATCTGACAGAGAAATCACTACCTTAGTGGAGATGATGAAAAGTTAGATGGCATACTGGCATGTACTTGTTGGATGATTAATAGTAGACCTGAGCTGTCTCTCTCTTTTTCTTGTCTGTCTTCTTCTTTCATCTCTCTACGTCTCTGCATCTCTGCAGCGCTCCAATCAGTGCTGCACCAGCACAGCCTCCAGCTGTTCACCTCTGCCTCCTGTCATTAAATTATAATCAGCTTTCCGTTTCACGTGCAGCTCTGTGGAATCTCGGTCCACTCCTTGCGCACTCTGCGTAATCTAATTACCCACACCCTGCAGGAAGCGCTCCTCTCACCCTGCATTATTTAAGATAGAATTCAGAGGGGCGCCTCGGCCAGGGTAAGGTCACCTGTGCTGTCAAAAAGCTGCTCCACACTGTCCTCACCAGGTCACGGTTCAATTGGCTCTGAAATCTCCATGCGCAAAGTGTAGACTAACAGTCTACTTTGTATAGCAGCTCTGAGCTAATCTAACATTGCTTACTGTTCTTACCTACTAGGCATAGGCCAGAGTAGATAATTTGGTAATGTGTTATTTTGATGGTCCATTGCAGATAATGTCTTATCTTACGTTCACACCCCCTGGAAGGGGCTTTCTAGCCTTCAGTTCAATATTGTAGCGCCTTTGCATAAGAATATGCAGAAAACATTTTACATACAGGCAAATGCTGTATCATTTTCTGCAGGCACTCCTAACAGCAAGTCTTTAACAAAGACTAGAAATGCCCAACACTGCACTACCCCAACTTAAAGCCAGAGAGGGGTGAACTAGGGAGGACACATGGAGGGTGGACACAATTTAACAACGCAAATGCATCACATTAACATGCACAACAACATTGATAACAGCTGTAACGAGCATCCTTCTTCTACTGGGAGCATGATACCTTTAAGAGCCACTTTGATGGCCACACCCCCTAAGGTCCCCCCTAATGAGATGGCCTGTCTTGTAATCTGCGTTCTAGTTCATCCCAGAGGTGTTTGATGGGGTTAAGGTCAGGGCTCTGTGCAGGCCAGTCAAGTTCTTCCACACCAAACTATCCCAACCATGCCTTTATGGACCTTGCTTTATGCATTGGGGCTCAGTCATGCTGGAACAGAAAAGTGCCTTCCCCAAACTGTTAAAAGTTAGAAGCATACAATTGTCCAAAAAGTCTCTTGGTATGCTGAGCATTAAGATTTCTCTCCACTGGAGTCTAGGCCAACCCCTGAAAAACAACCCCATAGCATTATCCCTCCAGCATTCTCCTGGCATTCACCAAACCCAGACTTAATCATCAGACTGTTAGAGAAGCGTGATTCATCACTCTACAGAATACGTTTCCACTGCTTCAGAATCCAGTGGGGCATGCTTTACTTCACTCCATCCGACGCTTGGCATTGTGCTTGATGAAGTAATGCTTGCATGCAGCTGCTCAGCCATGAAAACCCATGCCATGAAGCTCCTGGCGCACAGTTTTTGTGCTGATGTTATTGCCAGAGGAGGTTTGGTCAGCAGAGCATTGGCGACTTATGTGTCTCAGCACTCCCCTTTTCAAAAATAATACTCAGAGTTGATCCTGGAACATCTAAGTTGTTGCAACATTGACATCTTATTACAGTACCATGCTCTAATTCAGTGAGCTCTTTAGAACAACTTATTCTTTCACAAATGTTTGTAAAGGCAGACGGCATGACTAGATGCTTGATTTTATGTGGCAATGGGACTGAATGAAACACCTGAATTCAGTGATTAAGAGGTGTGTCCCAGTACTTTTAACCATATACTGTACATCATACAGACATTTAGAATCCCTGTGGTGTCAATCCTGACCGCTAGCCTAGTGACTGATCTATCAGCTAATAAGTACAGCCATTAGTGTGTAACTCTTACCTCCGACTTCAAACACAATCATAAAGAAAACAGCAATTCTATCCTTCCAGCTGGAGAAAAGAAGCCAGTCTCAGGTAAGCTATCTAGATCTAGACCAGCTACCTTGCTAACTGTAACTTTCGGCTTGTCCTCTTCATCTGACAAGCTGTTTCTGTCGTTCAAGAAATCTATTGCCTTCATTGCAATGGTTATTAGAATAATTTGCTATGTAGATATCTGGCTTCCTTCAGCATTAATTAGCCAAAATAATAATGGCCCACTCCCAGAAACAGAAATCTACACCAAAGCAGTTGTAGTTTTTTAAAGTTCCTCTCACCATTAAGGTATGTGACCAGAAGAGGTTTTTCTTAGTCTTTAAACAAGAAGACCTCACTCTGTAGTCTACTGTGGCTCTATAGGATGTGAGTAGACATGTTTACAACAGAACAAGTAGTGATAGAGCTTTTTCCATTTTTCTAGAATTTCCCTCCCCTTGATTTTTCCCCCAAACTCTAATGAACGCAATGCTCCCCTAAACTTAGATGCAATTAGTCAGCCAAGACAAGTTTTCTTTTTTAGTTTTGCTCTGGAATTATGAGGCTGCATGCCTTAATCATCATACACTTGCCCCAAACTGTGCTGAGTTGTAGTTACTGATGCTCTATCTGTAAAAAGTCAAAAAGTGTAAATTTTTTCTGTTCTTATTGCTTAACACTAACCCTAATGCACTTGATAATGAACTGAGTTTCAACCTGTAAGGATCATTCTGACAGTTCTGAAAGTCCAGTTTAGTTGATTTTGGAGGGGTTCAGTCTACTTGTGTAAAAGTCTAAAAAAATAACAGAAAATTACACAACAGTCTTCTAAGCCTTTGGTTAGCAAATATGGACAGGTTCATTAGAGCAGTCTTTATGAGTGCTTTCATATAGTATGGTACAGGGTATAAACAAAGCAGCACACACATACCTCTCGTTGCCTTTAAAGGGCAGAGTGGAGCGGAATGTGTGCTCAGAGCCAGACTAAGTCGCTGCCACTCTTCAGACGGAGATGAGAAACTCCACTGTGTTGAAAAGTTCCATCCTTTACTTTAAACAAGCCCATTAGGAATGTCATTCTCTCTTTTTTCACACTTGCTCATGCTCTCTCTCTCCCCCTCTCTCTCTGTTTCTCAGCAAACAGCACAGACACGTTTCATCACAGACTAGTTTTCAGCTGGAGAGAGTCTGTTTGGTGTGAAGTGTACGATGGAGAAAATCACAGTTGATATTGCTTTTTGAAGGGTTCATATTCCTCGGAGTAATGGAGTCATGGTTTTTTACGCGCCCTGTTATGACAATGGTAAGCTGCAGATGCCACCTTGTGGTAAGCTGCTGTAATGACCATCTTCGCTTTTGGTAAGTTCAGTCAGTCATGTAGTTCTGCTGATGGGACAGAAGGATGTAAACAGGCCATGTGTGTCTTCTTTGTTTAGTCTTTTTTGACATCATATGTTTTCAGTATGAACTAGGGCTGTATGATATATTATTAATTTATCCTAAACTTATCCATAAACTTTTTATAGACTTTATTTAATATTTTGTAGTGCAGCATCATATATGAAGAAGCCCTGATGTAGATGCTAAGTAATACAGACGTGATATTCAGCATACAAGCAACGCCATTCACTATTTGACTTCTTTCTACATTTGCCAGTGGAAAAAAAAAATTCAAACAGTCTTCAACATCCATCCCAGAGAACCTGTAAGAGCATTGTTATTCTTCAAAATGATTAATCTCAGTCTAGAGACTACTGCGATACTGATGTAGGAGACCTGTAGGCATATTTAGAATAGATGTAGAGTTTGGTAAATTTGTCATTTTAGCCGGAGTGGTGCTTTAATACTGAAGAACATTGAAAGGTTACAGCAGCAACAAAAAAGGCTATGCAAAAGTGCACGTTTTGTAAACAGGAAAACTAGTGTATGGATTTACAGGATGCACACTAAAGTTCAGCAAGTTTACAAATGCTTGCTTGAAAGCAGGTGAACATCTACATGGTTTAACACAATCTAGTCTAATGAGATTGAAAAATATGCCCACAGATATTATATATGTGTATATATTGTTCATTTCAAATTTCAGTGATGCTTTGGTCACGAGCTATTCGCTGACATTTTGTGACATTTTCATGGTTCTCTCAGAATAGTTGTGTAGATGACGTGGCTTCACGGTTTGTTAGCAGCTGTGTCAACAAGTTGGCATTAACACCTAGTTGTGACAAATGCACAACCGCAAAATGAACAAGATCTATAAATCATTTGGAGTACTTGTGCTTATTTTGTTTTATTATTATTGTTGTTATTATTATTATTATTGTTATTATTGTTGTTGTATTTAGAAGTGTTCTTTACAATGTGACCATGTGTATTTTTGTCATGGACTCTCCAGTTCTGTCACATACTTGAAAAAGTCCGGTAGCATTTTGAGGTCAAACATGGCACAGTGCTGAGCGAGATGAGTTCGGTGATGTAATTAGTGAAAGTGAATGCACCGTTGGTGCTGCAAGTGTGCTCACTTCTCTGGGCCAGTTGTTATTTTGGGACAGCATATCGCACACTGTGAATAAGATGCATCTTTGGAGGATGAATACGCTCCATGCAAATGGCCTTCTAGCAGATAAAAAGAGGAGCAGAAAAGAAGACAGCACGCATGTTCATATCTCATTAGAATCACTCATCTTTTCCACTCCTTGTTTCAGTTGCTGTGGCAACCGCTCAGGACAGGCAGTGTGTGTTTGGAGCATGTGCGTGCATTGGAGCAAGTGTTGTACACTTACGAACACATTCACCTAATCTAATGTCAACTATAGTTCAGCGGAGAATGAGAGCTTGTAGCGTTTGCAGATTACTCACAGTGTTCTCAGCACATATGTGTTTTCCATTGGCTTTGAAGTTCCTTGCTGAAAATGTAATTCACTGAATTTACTTTATTCAAATGTGCTCGTCATTTCCACATGAATAAAACATATTACATTATGGTACTTGCTGCTAAAAGTAAGCAAACTGAAAGAGATAATTGTGTTGATTATATTATTTTATATTTTATTCATGTGGAAATGATGTACTCATTTGAATCAAGTTCAACATGACAGTGTCTGCCTCTGGTGAAAACAGGTGTACAGAACTTTTTTAAGCTAATAGCCTCAAAGGCTTTTTTGATTATGGCAGAAGATACAAGCACTTTGCATTACATTAAATAGAAAAGCAGGCTATCATGAAAGGAGACTGAATGACTGGGTTTTGAAATTCGTCACAAACCGCTGTCTGTTCGAATGTCTGACGTCATTCGTTTCAAAACTGTTGATGAATTGAACTTACAGTGGTGTGGTGGTGGACTGTGATGTCCTTGGTCATATATAATTGAAAAGCCAAGATTCTTTTTTTCCTCTAATCTTTCTTTAAAAATGTTCACATCACAATACACCAACGGTAGAAAAGTAGTATCAACCAATTATAGCTGAAGGCGAACACTCAGGGCCTTGGGAACTAAAAATGCATGTCTGTAATTTTTCTGTTATTTTGATCCAGTAGAATCATGGTTGTATTTAAACTCATACCAGTATTACTTTTGTTTTATTGTAAAAGTTTTGGATGTAAACAAAAGGCTTCAGTTCTTAGAACGGTGATGGTTAATTAGCCAATGAGGAATTGCTTTTCTTTATGCTGTCTTGGTAGACATAGATAAGTGAGCTCTCCCATAACTCATCAGATTAACCATTAGCATAATTATGTAGTGACAGTGGAATCAATAAAATCACATTTTGATTTCAAATGGGAGAGATTCATTTAAAAGTAATGTCACTGCAGGCCTTCTAGAAGTCCTAGATAAGTCACTGAATGAATGCGAACAATATTTTAATCAATTAGAAAACGGGAAATAGTGGCAGCAGCTTTACTCCATAGCTCACTACTGAATGTTCTCTGTGAAACTGTTACAAGGTAAACTCTGTGCTAATATGTCTGTCATATTCTTAATGCAAATGTCTTTTAGAAGCTTCAAATGTCTGTGTTTGATATAGAACTTTCTTTTGTCAAGTTTCTGTCCTATCTTAAATGATGCAGCAGTTTGCACCGTTTTTGTACCAACAAATTTTCCCTTCTACCTGAAACACTGTAGCAGTTACATTCTAGTTCATAAATGCAGCAGTAATGTAGTTGCTGCACTGTGTAAAATGTAATGGAAATTTAGAGTAGGATATTAACTTCAGCCTTGTCAGAAAGTGTTCATGCGAATTAGTTTGCTTAGCGTTAACTACTAGAATCTAATAGGGATGCCAGCAGAAGTTAATGTGGGGATTATTACTCATGTTTTGATCAAGTGTTGACATTTATGGCTCAAATTAAAGGCCTAGTTCTAGTAGTCATAGCTTGCCACTGAACTAATGATTGGCTGGCCTGCTTTTCCTCGGCCTTCTCTAATCCCTAGACTTTCAAGTCAGTGAACTTCATTCAGTAGAATCTAAATTGACGTCCATATATGAAGAAATAATTGTGACACTGGAGCTCTGTGGGGATGTAGCCAGTAGGGGGAGTAAAGCTGTCTGGCCTGCAGTGAGTTTGCTGTGTGGAGGTGATTGTAATGTAGCTGGATGGTTTATCATGGGCGGTTTAGCATCACATACTGTGTGTAAAGCCCCTTGTTTTGATTAAAAGTGACTGAGTGACTTATAAATAGACCTGTTAATGAATCGTATTGTAGCAGTGGGCCGTGGGCTGTACATGTTTCTGTACTCAGCCATGAGTTATCTTTAGGCTATGCTGGTTTCCTGAAAGTGTTACTGGATTAATTGAAGCTTGCATTCAATTTTTAGAATTTAGAGCATGGTGTTTTAAATTGATGATTGGGAACTAAGTTCTTGCTTTTTACACAGTTTGTTTTCTCTTTACTCATCTTCGTAAGGAGAGGCAGGAGCATTTTAAAATCATGTACACCCATTAAAAAGTTTCCAATTATGGTTCCAAATTTTTTATTCACTGTTTTCAGTAGTATGAAAGCAATTTTGTTGCAGATTATAAAAGGATTAAAATATGGTACTATGTGTGGTAGTTCTCTGTATAGGTTTCCAGTAATTGGTAGAATGTAAAAAAAAAAATGAATTAAGCCTAGATGAACAGACCTGTAGGTTATTCGGTGTTAGCTGAGAAAGCTGTGTCTGAGACTGGAGTCATAATAAAATTAACATCCATATAAAACCATAAAAGAACTAATTTTTGATCCTTAAAGAACCAGAAAGAGATGTCTCAG
Organism: Pygocentrus nattereri; assembly: GCF_015220715.1. Classification (NCBI taxonomy): domain Eukaryota; kingdom Metazoa; phylum Chordata; class Actinopteri; order Characiformes; family Serrasalmidae; genus Pygocentrus; species Pygocentrus nattereri. The sequence goes on along the minus strand of NC_051228.1, from coordinate 29,893,002 downwards.
GGTCTTTTTATCTCTTTCTCTCTCTCTCTCTCTCTCTCTCTCTATATATATATATATATATATATATATATATATATATATATATATATATATATGTATATACACACAAACACATATAAAATGAATCACAATAACAATGACAATAAAATAGTCGTCACCCTTCAGATGATATATATTGGTTCCGTTGCCAAATTAAGGGTTTTTCCTAAAACCTTTAGATTATATGGAGGTTCTTTTCACTTTGAAAAGGTTCTTCACCCTCACACATTTCATTTACAAAAAAGGTTCTCCATTAAAATATGTTTTAGGGAATCAAATAAAACAGTCATCAAATCTCCAGAGACATTACAAGAAATTACTATAGTCACATGCAAAAGTTTGAACCCCCTTGTCAAATGACATTTTGTTGATTTCAAAGTAAAAGTTACTGAATTATGTAATGGATTAAAATAGCAGCAAAGTGATTTCAAACTTTTGAACTGTAATGATATATTAAAAAAAATAAAGCTGATTTGGTCATATTGAAAAAAGTCTATGTCCCAAATAAAAAAGGTAGTGTTTTTACTGGGCTTGGTCCCCAGCTGTGCAAGGATAGATTGCTTCTGCCTGGAGCAGGGGGATGCTGTCAAGTCCCACTGCCAGCTGAATCATCTACTGACAAAGAGCTCAGCTCTTTCTCTCTCGCTCTGCTCTCTCTCTCCATCACACACACTCTCTCACGCTCTCTCTTGCTCAGTGCAGAGAGAGCAGGCACTCAGTGCAGCTGTGTGTCCACGACTACAACTACTGCACACAAACGACAAGAGCGAGCGGGATAAGAGGAGAGAGGAAGAGAGAAAGAGCGGGCGAGAGACAGAGAATGACTGCCCACCTGAGCAAGCAGCAGAGCTGTTGTTTGGAGATGCACAGCAGCCGTGAGCCAGAAGCTCCGTGCTCATGCGGCTGGCAGCAGGACGTCCAGCACGGATACAGTTGCCATTCGTCTTCCTCGCCAGCCATGTCCATGTCCACACTGCCACGGCAGAGGGCCAAGCTGACCTCCTCACGCTCCGAGAGCTCGTGGAGAAGCCCAAGCCGAGGGGCCGTGCTCCGGGCCAAGGGGGGCAGCTGCGAGCTGTGGGGTGAATGCAGCTGTGCCCAGCACAGCTGGAGGGAAACGTATCAGGTAAACCTGTGATCCAAGAGAGAATGAGAATCAGCTTTATTTCTAAACGTTTGTTACATGTAGAAGGAATTTGTCTGGGTGAGTGTGCACATTTAATCCTTAAATACTGAGACGAAAAGCAGCTATTTCTGCCTTTTAATATACCCCTTCCTAATAATAACATGCCGTTGCTGCATTTAGTTTGACGTGTAACAACTACAATCTAAGCCGTAAATTTGTGAATTTTTCCTTGGTTTATGTTTCAAATGACTATTTCCAGTGAGAAAATGTTTGCATAGGATTAGTTTCATGCTCCAGTTCACTTTCAGTGTTTTCTGATTAAACATATCAGTAATAAGGCCTGGGCCATCTAAATTTTGTTTTGTGTGTGCTCGGCTGTTCAGGGAGAAACAATAAAGGCAGCATCGTGCTTCTTTTATATTGGAATGGAAAGCACAGTAGCACTTAGAAAGCTCCATTTCTAGATGCTGATACATTTTACTGTGGTCAGTGTAGACATGCATGTGCTACTCTGGGAATAGATGATTACTTTTCCTTTTTATTGTTATTAAGCAGGGGTTCATTGCTTAAATGGAGGTGGTGTCTCTGGTTCACATAGAGTTCAAATGTAACTTACTAGTTTGGTTAAATAAAGAATCTAGACTGTTAACTAATGTATGTAAGTAAATATAGAATTTGAAAAAATATGTTTGTAATGAATCTCAAATAAAAGTATAATCAGTTAGGGATGTAACATGAAAATTAAAGGTGAGTATATACAGTCAAAATCAGTTTTATTACACTAGGCATGTTTCATGTACCAGGACCATTACCATGTGTGTTGTTCTCTTTGCCTTTGCTGAATGCATGTGTGTTCACCACGTGATAGACCTGCCTTGCTCCGCCCACAATAGCAACTGTTGCTTTATGGAATATTAGCAAAAATCTCTTTCAACCTGATGAGAAAATGTAAAGCACTTTGTTTAGAGTTACCACTTAATGGTGACTATCCAGTTTAAAATAAGCATTTTGATTCATAAGCATTTATGATGTAGTTTATCAAAACTAAGCAGTTTATGTTGTGGCTAATCAAAACTAAGCAGGCTGAAAATGGTAACAACAAATTTGCGTGATTTCATGACATAAATCTACATTTGATCTATCCTAACAGTGGGCCCTTTCACATGCGTGCAAAAAAAAATTATAAATTAGTAACAGCCCCAGAGTTTATAAGCTTAGTTGTGTCCTTAGTTGTGAGATTTTTTGCCGGTGTTCTCAAACACATTTGAGAGCCAGAAGGCAAGACAATTAACAAATAAATAGGAAAAGTGTGAAGTATAAAGTATAACAATAGTTGCATAAGAAGATATAAACAATCTCAGAAGACAAATGATACAGTAGAGAGTAGGAGAGGAAAAGAAAGGAGGTGGGAGGAGGAAAGGCGACTTGGATTCAGCTCAAACTCAATGATCTGCACTGAGATTGCTTTGCTGTACATTAAGGCAATGTCAAGTCTTGCAGTACTACAATGCAATCAGCATAATGGCACTCTTTAGAGGGAAGCTGGAGAGGAAGTAAAATCGATAAAGTGGGGTTGTCTGTTCTCTGTCTCTGTACTCTATACCAGCTCAGAGGAGAGGCAGAGAAGTGTACACTGAGCACTGAGCTGTGTTCTGTACTGTGCTTGTGATGCTGATGGAAACTCTGGTGTGTTGTGTAATAGACGGCGGTGTGAGGAGCGCTATAGGCAGGCTGCAGTATGCATGACTACATCAGCTGAGGGCAGGGAGCTGTGCGAGTGTCCATGCTCTGAGTGCATTGTCCTCTGTTCAATGTGCAATGCACTCAACTATATGATATCTCAATAACTCATAGACATCTAGTTATTATTGTCCTTTTTCTACACTATTTAAATATAATAACACAATTACATAATTACACAGTTATATAATAAATTATGTTGACATTCTGTTTACATTCTCTTTGTGTGACTTTTGACGTTAGTTTTGATGCCAAACATGCAAAAATTAAAAGAATGTTTTGTTTCTTTCAGCAAGTTTTCATCTATATTCAATCATAACAAAATACATCGTCTTACACAAATATGTTGGGTTGTAATAAATCAATAATTTGAGATTTCAGTGTGGAATGGTGGTGTCTCCGTTTAATAAATTTTTCAATACAGCAAAATAAAAAAGAGTGACTAAAACGGTGACTTATGCTTAGGGACGCACCAATATGAGAATTTTTTTGGCCAATGACGATATCTAATGTTTTTCATCTATGTAGTATCTACTGATGTCAGTGCATAAACATTTGTACAGTGCATTACAGAGAAATATATAAAAGTGAATAAAACGCAGACAGGAGTCCAGCATCATCTTAATATTCTGCCCTTCCAGAAAACAATAAATACATCATCAAATATTGGTTTAAAACATCTGTCAAATCTTCATCTGATGATATACATTTTTAATGTCTGCTGATACCAGTATGATTCTGACATTATTGTGCATCTCTACTAATGTTAACATGGTTAATGTTTCCTTTTTGAGTTTGGTAGAGTACTCAAAGCACTTAGTCCCAAGCTTACACAGTAGTGACAAACTGAGTTGGTGGTGCAGTTCAACACACACACACACACACACACACACACACACACACACACACACACACACATCTAAGCCACTTCTTCTGGGTTCAGTACAATACACTGCAAAACAATGTAATGCAATATGGTACGATGTACTGTTACATCCCTACAAATACGGTATTGTCAAAGCTCTTTAACCCTTAACAAGCCATTTGTCTGCTGTTATGCCCAAGGTTTTATTACACATTTCTATAACCTAGGAATAGCTCCAGTAGTTGGCATTAAAGTGCTCGTAGTTACTGAAAAACCAACCTTTGTATGAAATAAACCTGGAATGTTAAGGGGTTATGGGACATCAGCAGCATTAGCTGTAGCACAACATAGATCTTATAGATCACAGTGTGTGAGATGTGTTGGAGGACCAAGGCTGCTTCTTGTACACACACAGGGTTTATGTTAAGTGTTTATCTCAGCTGCAGAGAAAATGGTCAGTGCATTTCATTTGGCAGCTGAGTGTGTATGTGTTATATATTTTTTTTCATGATGACAACACTGTTTAAAGTGTGTTCTGCTGAACTGCCACTCCATTTGTTTAGCAATTGAGAAGAAATGCGTGTTTGATCTGAACACGTTTCACGTGGTAATCATGTTAGTCGCTCTGATCACAGTCTTAAATCGTCACTGTTTATCACGTGTGGCTCCATGCTCGCTGTGATCTTTTGATAATGATGGTCTTTCATCACAGAGGTTCAGTACCTTCAGTTCTCACTTATCCGCCTTTCTGAAAATGACTCTGTTAGTGAAGGGTTAACTGATGATTAATAGTGTGCATGTCTTAATGCCTGTGCTGCTAAATTCACTCTGACACTCTTTACGAATGCTCATCCCAGTGCAGTCAACTGCATCCCCATTAACATATTCATTAAACATTAGAGTGGCTGTCACAAATTCGTCCATCAGCAGTGAAGTTTGCTGTCTGTCTTATATTGTTTGCCAGTGCTTTGGAGCGCTACTGTGAGCTGAGCCTTTGGGACAGAGCAGCAGGTGTGGACTCTGACCACAAGGCCTGTGAATTTTCAAAGCACATTATCAGATACAGAATTGTGCCGCACTTGACTTGAGTGAAAATGCTGGGCCATACGTCCGTTATCATCAGTTGGGTGATGGTACCTTATGCTTCCATCTCTTTGACTGTAGTGGGAAGAGAAAACTGTAATGGGAAAAGAAGATGCATTCTTCCTCATGTTTTGATACTGTTCTGGGAAGAGAACACTGTAATGGGAAAAGAAGATGCATTCTTCCTCATGTTTTGATACTGTTCTGGGAAGAGAACACTGTAATGGGAAAAGAAGATGCATTCTTCCTCATGTTTTGATACTGTTCTGGGAAGAGAACATTGTAATAGGAAAAGAAGATGCATTCTTCCTCATGTTTTGATACTGTTCTGGGAAGAGAACACTGTAATGGGAAAAGAAGATGCATTCTTCCTTGTGTTTTGATGCTGTTCTGGGGAGAGAAAACTATAATGGGAAAAGAAGATGCATTCTTCATCATGTTTTGATACTGTTTTAACAGTATTTTTAACCTGCCAACAGCACCATAGCAGACAAACTTCACTTGTGTTAAAACAGTTATAGAACAGGCCTTATGTTGATGCTGGGGAGTCTTCCAGGAGGAAATGCTGACAGGGGTATGTTCAAAAGGATATTGACACTGAGGACTGATGTCACTGATGTCCGTCAGACCTCTGAATGTGTTCATTATACCCAGTAGACCTCTGAAATTGAGTGTTCTGTAACCGGTGTCATGAATATATTTGGGATTCAGGGTCTAAGCAGGTTCTCCTGATAGGGAAAAATGAACTACGTTTTGGAAAATTGTGGCTTTCTTATTTTGTGAGAAATAGAATTTTCCAATTCATTTTGTCCTGTTTTCCCATTGAATATATATGGATCCTCTGAAATATGAGGTCATTTAGCAGTCTAAATATATTTTACCCACATGCTACAAGCAAGTGAATGCTCCTATGCATTACATAGATGTCACATCAAAGTATGTCTACTTTAACACTTAAATATTACATAACTATGCCAGATACTTGACTTTAGCAGTGAAGAAATTTCAAGGCTCTAACAACCTTGTGATTCAGAGGATCCAGTGACATTCAGCGGAAAATGTAGTTATGGAAAAATGTGTTGGGTTTGAAACATTTTCTGTTTATCACAGGGTTTTTGAAAATGAAATTTTTCTTATAGAGAAAAAACTGCGTAGACCTTGAGTTCCTAATATAGACATGGCACTGACTACAGAATGGTTACATGACAGAGATCCATTGGAAGGGTGTAGCTATCCAAAGCTTGGGTACTAAAATCAGCCAGAGGGTGCAGTTTCAGCACTCTGGACAGCAGCTTTCTGTGAAAAAATGTACTGGGTTTGGAACGTTTTTGTTGATTTGTTGAAAGCAATGATTTTCAAAAAAGTGCAGTTTGTTTTTTCCCTTTGAGAAATACTGCTTAGACCCAGAGTTTCTAATGTAGGTGAGATGCTGACTACTTGAGTGATAACAGGACTTCAGAGGTCTCTTTTGGAGGAGTACTAGTCTAATGGTCTTCTCAGATCCATTAGAAAGAACTTGATTAATGAGTGCCCCCCCCCCCCCCCCCCCTCGCCATGTGTTTGCTTCCTTCTGGGCAGAACACATAAAGCTCATGGGCGTGTTATGATGTAAGGCGCCTGCCTGGAGATTAATTGTGAAACCATACATTCGTCTTGTGATGAAAGCCAGGCAGGAATTACAATGAGTCTTATACTTTGGTATACAGACGGCGCCTTGGAGTGATATATGGGGCTGCTTATGGAATCATGGATGGGTGATTGTGGGTTGAATGCTGTTTGAGATTGGGCACTGGAGCAGCTCCCTGTGAAGCTCTGTCTGTCCACTAATTGGTCATTCGCCAGGGATAGGTCCCCCTTTTCTTGAGTTACAGTTAATCAGTGTCCCTGTGTGCAGGTATATTGATTAGCAAAGCATCTGAGTGAGAACACTGTATAAGTCTCTTCTTTTTTTTTCATCTGGCTGAAACCATGAATAAAAGACATCTTTTGCAGAGACACTAGGTCTTTTGAAGGGATCATACTGAGCTTTCCTCGCATTTAAAGCTTACTCTTATGATCAAAGTAGTTTGAGCTTAATGGAGATAAAGTTATTTTCCATTACGTTCACCTTTCTGAACAGCTTGAACAAGATATATATGTGCTTTCTGTATTTCTGTGTTTTTGATCATGACACCTAACTGCTAGGCCTGAGCAATTTGAGCATATTATCATCACAGAAGTCAATAGTATTTATTTATGGTATTTTTGTGAGAGAAATGGTGATCATCAACTCTGGTATTTGATTTGGCAAGCACATTTACTGTGCGGAAGAATCTGCTGTTGGTTCACTTTTACTCTAGAACTTTGCAGTAATCTTGCAGCTCGTAGTTTGATGAGAATGTGAGAGTTTGAAATGCTTAAACATAATCACACAACGTTTGCAAAAGAAATTGTTCATTTTCACACGTGGAGAAAGTTTCTTGTTTAACCCATTTGGGCATTAGAAGTCTTCAGCTGCACCATATGATCAAGTTACAAAGGATATAATGAGGTACATTGACTTTACTGTAGTGCAGCATTTAGAAGTCTGCATGAGACATTTATAAACTCTTATTCCAGTGGGCATCATTTGTCATTAAAGTTGCATTTATGTCAGGTGAAATGACAAACTTGGGTAAAGTGAGTTTCATTTGGCCATTTCTAAGATTTCAGCTATGCCACATCATCAGCATTGTCATTATGATACAGTTCTTGTATCATGCTGTCTGTTCTTCCAAAAGGGTCTACGTCACAATCTAGTGTCAGAAAACAATTGACCTGATGACCTGATATGTGATCTGTCAAGCAGCCTTTATGACAGATGATGCTGACTGGAAGAAGCCTTCAAAAATGTGTATACAGGTTTATGTCAGTGAAGCTCATTGTGAGCTTATATAGGTGTCATGTAGCCTTATGAACATTTCCCTACAGTAAATGGTTTACCCTTTTGAATGATAATATTGTATGTTGTAATATTTAAATAAGGATATACAGTGTTATTAATGCAAAGCACTGCTCTTGTGAAGCTCTAAAAGCTTAATGAGTACTAGTAGCACCCCCTTATGGAGAAGCTTGCTTAACGTGAGTGAGTGTGTGATCGAGTGAGGGAGCGAGTGAGTGAGCGAGCGAGCGAGCAAAGTAGACAGGTAGTTAGTAACATGCAAGGTCCAAAGACCTCTCTGTAATCTTAAAAGCACATACAGGGGTGCACAGCTCCAGTCCTGGAGGGCACAGTTTGGTGATTTACCTGCTCCAACACACCTGATTACACTTATCTGTTAATTGCAAGATTAAGTGGGTGTGTTTGAGGAGGGAAACCTCCAAATTGTACTAGACACCAGCACTGCAGGACCAGGGTTGTGGACCCCTTTGCTTTTTTGTCCTGAAACCAGCAGCAGGTCTTTGATTTCATCCAAACACATATCTTTGATAACCCTGAAATTACTGAAGAGAGCTGTGATATAAAGCTGTTGTCTCCACATTGAGACTTGCTGTTGTGAGTTTTTGGATTATGGCTGTGTCTTTCTTCACTGAGTCATCTTTGAGAAGGCTATATGTTCTTATACTTCCTCCTTCTCACTGCACCGTTCCCTTCCTGTGCTGTTGTTGATGGTATTTAACATGTGAGCACATGCTCCTGCATTATTGAGGCTGGTGCGGTGGCTCTATGTATAGAGTCTCTCTGGCCTAAATTATTAAGAGCAGTAAACTGGAACAAGTGCTGAAACTGCAGCTTGTCTTTGAGACTCCCAAAAAGCCGCTGATGTGTTTAACATATTGACTTTATTAAGACACCCCTTTAAACCCACTTTCAACCTGGGGTTAACATGCATTTGATAGAATCAGGTAGATTTGGCTTTTTAAAATGATCAAAACTTTTTTTTTTTTTTAATCTCTCACGATGGTTGAGAATGCTTCACCATTGACATTTCCATGTGCTTCTCATGATCCAAACACACTGAGTGGTGTTGAGGTCTGGACTCTAGGGTGGTCACTTCAATGTCCTGAGAACACTAGCAGCTTTTTCTTTTGATTTTGCAGTTTTTTCCTCTTTTGTCTCCTTTATTTTCTCATTAACAGCTCTTAGCTATTCGTCCTTTCAGACCTATAGCACTAATCTGTCTTCTCACAGTGAAAGGTCAGACAGAAACATTTGTGAATGTTTTCAGATTAAAGCAAGATCAGAGCTTGATTTTCTCTCAAAGATGAAAGCTTTAAGTATTGTTTATCTGATTGGTGTTTTGGTGGTCTACCAGTCTTACACAGTTGTTAGGAGTCCCATTTTCTTCTGTATCTTTTAAGAATTTTAATTAACTGCAGTTTTGTGACCTTTTTTTTTTCCTTTGACTTTAGCTTCCCATGTTCCTTATATCTCCTCAGAAATCTCTTGTAAAAAAGGAATAAATTGTACATAATAGCTTCTGTGGGTTAGGTAAGTGGGAGTCTGCAGTAGATGGGTGAGTTCTGTACTACAGACTGCAGTCCTTTTAGCTGTATTGTCTACGTTAGACTAAACAGTCTGGGCTAAATTCAGCTAACATGTCGGTTAGGTACAGCTTGTTCTGCTTTAGACTGCTGGATATATTTATATCTGCCCTCAGACATTTTGTTTACCTGTTTGTTCAGAAATTTCCACTTAAACAGAAATAGAGAGGAGTTTTTTTTATGATTAATCATAACACCCACAGCGCTTGCTTGAGGGTGGCTGAGAAAAAAAGACATCTGGGAAGCATTTACAAGCATTGCATCAAACAAACTAGATTATCATCATATTATCATATGTCAGAAAACCTTGTACATATCTTTAAAATGGGCATTTCAGACATATGCGTCTATGAAATGCCCATATAGAATGATGAAAAACTGAAGCTAAATTTAATGCAGAGTCACCACATTTCACTTGTTTAATTTCCAATCAAAATGGCTTTTAAATACAAGTTATTTGTTTTTCAGGGGTTATTTCAGAGTAGATTATTAAGTGAAATCCTCTTGTGCAATACTGTATGTTAAACTAAATATATTTTATAATGTTCATAATCATTATATTAATTTGGAACCACTTCTATTGGACCATCCATTCATCATGAAATATTTAAACAACATAAAGGGCAGCTTCCATTTTGAAATGGCATAAAAATAATAAAAACTGAAGAGAATAAGTATTTATACAGTATTTATTTATTTATTTATTTGTAAGTATTTATATTATAAGCAACATGTATATCAACTCTTTCTCTTTACTCTCTATCTCTTTGTCTCACTCTCATGTTCTCTTAAGTAGTCCATCCATAGTGCAGAAGGTTTGCAGATTTTTCAGAGGGAGTTCTGCCCCAGTTTGGTTGCTCTTGTAAGCCCTGTGGGAGTTACATGCAGTGTTTCCAGTGTCTTTACCCATATGCTACAGAGGTGCCCTCGCACTGCACGCATACCCACTCCTCCAAATGCACTTTTAACTCTGTTCTACTCCCCACTCCTCACAGAATCCCCCACACACCCTTCTGTACCACACACATGCTCTGACTCTGCTTTGCACATGCAACACACTCTGTATCTCCCTCTCAGCACATCTAATACCTCCCCAACTGCACATAAACTCTTCAGAGCACTAAAAAGACACTGTGAAACCAGAATTTCCTTTTAGAGGGTTGGGTACAGCTTGGGAGCTAGAGACATCACTATATTGAAGTTGACAACTATCAGCCAGCAAACAATCCCATTTCATCATGGCCATCGCAACCAGAGATAAAAATGAAACTTTAAACACATTATGGGATTGCTGACCTCATATTTAATGCAATGTCTAGTGCGAATGGCTGATATTACAATTTTCTTGTTGCTTTTCACACTCTGCCAAGTAGCTTAACTAGCTTGCTAAAGGTCAATCATAAGCCCATTTTAGGAACTAGCAAGCCAGAAAGCCAGACCCATTGCTATAATGAAGGTGACAACCACCAGTATGCCAACTAGCCTACTTCGTTCATTTACTAATGAAATTTTAAACACATTAAACATTAAAACAAATGAATTTTATTTATTACTGCCAGCTAGCTTACCTAGCGTACTATAGGTTGGTCAGTAGCCTAAATTAAGAACTATCGAAGCTCAGCTAAGTTCCTCCAGTTTGCAAACACAGTCAAGCAGGGTAGTCACAACAAAGAGCTGTGAGGTTGCCAAGGAGGTAGTGTCCAGCAAAAATTTGAGTGGACTGGTACTCACCTTTGTTTGTTTAAGGTGGAAAAAGGCAGAAATGTGCAAGTGCTCACAGCCCTTTGGTTCATCCTGTATGACAAAAAAACATTTTCATTGGTATCAGTGGCCTTTTTTCTTTTGAGCAGTTGGGACTTGACCTCCAAGTGAGAGGGCCTAAACTACCCTAAGTGTCCCTGTGACCATCTCTTCCTTCTCTATCTATTATTTTACCCTGAAGTATAGATAAACACTGTGTTGGTGACACAAAATACTGCAACATGAGCAGAATGCTCTATTTTCTGTTCAGTGTGTGTGATTATGCCATTTAGAATGATATGTGAGGTCTGTGGGGGAAAATGAATTGAGAGAAAAATAGCTATTATCTTCCTCTGATAGTTCTTCATCTGTTTACCCAGCTTTCAATTAGATTGTCTTTTGCGTCAGCCATGGAAACGAGTAGTGCTGCTTATATAAATATGACAGTCTTTCCATCTCAGCGAGTGAACTGAAAACAATGTTAGGTTCTGTGTGCTCAAGGTGGTATGTCTTTCTCTCCTTTGCTCCTCAATTAGTCTCTTTTGTTGTCTTTGGCTGGAGATAATGATTGTTGTATTCTCCTTTGATCAGCTTTTTTCTATTATTAGTTTATTTTCTGTATTATTTATATACTGAGTAGCCTTTTTTTCTGGTAGTGTAGAAAATCCCCCCCCTTATATATGATCCCTATGAATCTCAGGTTCAGAAAAATTTATTTCAAACAATTCGTAATCACAAAGAGTGATGACAACACGTGACTTTTCTTTGTGGGAAAGGATTCGTCACCCTTTGAATTCAGCCATGGTGACGAGCAGAGCTGTGAAGTGTTTCTTTTTGCATCTTACTTGTAGAACACTTGTATCACCCCGCACACCAAGCAGCCTGCTCTATTAAGCTGTTACTAAGCACATCAAATACTGGTCCATATGACCTCCCTCCTCCATATAGTACAAGAAAACTTTCTGTTCATGTTTTTTCCCTCAACGTAGTGTGAGTTTATGAGTGGGCTCTTGAGCTGCTCTCGAGAAAGTCTCTTATAAGCTTTCTAGAGCTTTTGAGAGCTTTCGAGAGACACCCAGTCATACTCTGTAATGTTGATCTGCTTGACATGATCTCCAGGATGCACCGAAGGCTTTGTTCAAAACACATTCTACATTTAATTTGCTTGTGTATCCTCTTCTGAAGCTATTCTGAAGTCCAGACTGCACTTTCAGAGCTCCTGAAGGCATCTAGATTTCCACTCAACAAGATTGCTCATCCTACTTACTCTTGGTATAAAAGTGCAGCGTAGGCTTTTTCAAGGATAAGCCAATATTGTTGGTCCCAGTGGAGATCAGTCATACTTTGTTTTTGCATCAGTTAGTTTTCCTTCCAACCATACTTATTAAAAATAAACTTTCTTTACTGGCTCTGGCTTGGATATACAGTTCTAGGAAAAACCTTAATTGGTATAGAACCTTTACATCATGTGGGGGATGTTTAAACATTATAAAGGCTACAAAAGTAACCTATTATGACACCTACATGAGTTTTTTTTTTTTTTTTTTTCTGAGCTGATATAAACTTTGGCATGAGTTAGAAGAAGCATTATTTAAAGGATGCCACACTGTAAAAAAAAGATTTGTTATTTTAACAGCTTACTTACAAAGTAAGTACTTTACTTACTGTTTAAGTAAAAAGTAAGTAATAAAGGTGCAGGAAAAAATCGATTCTTAGATGCATCGCAATGCAGATGTGAATGATTCTAAATCGATTCACAAATGTCAAAAATCCATTTTCTAAATAATTAATTTATAATGTAATGTTGACGGAGTGCAAAGGGTGGAACTTGGAAGTGGGTAAGTGCTGCGCCCAGACAGTCTGTGGTGGGACATAATAAAAACGCTACTGAATGAGTGAGAAATCCGACTGGCACACTGTTTAGGTCAGGAGTCACAACCCAAATGTTAAGAAGAGCCATTTTGTCCTTTCAACAAAAATCAAAGCCACATCGTGTAATTCCCAGTATTCCCAGTGTGTGCTGATGTCCTAGTATAGACTAAATAAGATGAATGAAAATGCATACTTACTTTGCTCTGCTTTAAGCTTCAGCTATCACCGCTTTCTTCCCATCTCCGCCAGAAAACTTTTCCTCAGAAGTAGAGCAGCTTATTGTAAAATGTCTCTCAATGTTGGGCTGTTTCACGAGGCTGAAGTCGCTTCTTATTCTCCAGATTCTTGTTAAAATTTTTCCGTTCCACCGTTCCAAATTCTGACTGAGGTGCTGAATGTAAATGCGGCACCATTTAAGGAGGAACGGGAAAATTCGAAAGAGAAGCGACTTCAACTTCGCAACTTTTTAGTGTTTGACAGCCTCTCGTGGCAGATTTAACGTTCCAGGAAACCAACTGCGCTGCTTATAAATGCCAATAAGTTCATTCGTCTCCAGGATGGCTGTAATGTGCTGCATGGACATCCATTACCACTGGATCTTATTTCACCATAACTGGGCATTTTATCACAGATGAGTGGCAGCAGCGTCTCATGTGCTCCAAGCAAAAGCAGTTAATGAGAGCCTTCCAGTTCACGTATCACATCACTTCCATTTGATTTATTAATAAAAGATATTGGAAGTAAATGCATTATGGATCATGACAAATACCTTGCTTTAAAAGTACCAAGTCGTTACACGGTGAGAAAAAAGAAATCCTGTATAGAAAAAAAAATGTTTTATAATCACATTGCAGCCCTCTGAATCGTAATCGAATCGAATTCTGAGGTGCCAAGAGATTCCCACCCCTAGTAAAGTAGCCTGCAAGCTTACAAAAATTTTAGTTGAGCTTCTATTAGTAAGTTAACAGTTACTGTTGTGATGCATCACTTCCTTTCCATCAGAGAAAAAAAGCTCAAGTCTTAGATGAAAGGCTTTTTGTGTAGGCGTGAAAATCTTTAAAATGAAGAAGTGTGTGTGTGTGTGTGTGTGTGTGTGTGTGTGTGTGTGTGTGTGTGTGTGTGTGTGTCTGTCTGTCTGAGCCTGAGTGCTCCTCAGACCATGTCGATAGAAAGGAGTTCTTAATTAGTTTCTCTCCATACTGTAGGCATCTCTCTCTCTCTCTCTCTCTCTCTCTCTCTCTCTCTCTCTCTCTCTCTCTCTCTCTCTCTCTCTCTCTCTCTCTCTCTCTCTCTCTCTCTGTGTGTGATTGAAGCAGTAGCTCTTGAGGCTGTAGATTCATTAATGCAGTCGGAGCAGTCTGCAGTAAACAGGAAAACTCTTGGCCTCTGTCATTGATTGTTCTCTCAGCAGTACCGCCCATGTCCCACCTGAGCTTTGTGGCCCAGGCTGCTTCTGAATGTTAGCTCTAGCTGTAGCCGTGTGTGTATGTTTTTGCAGTCTTCTAAGAGGCAAACCAGGGCTGCTTGCTGCTTCCACTGTAATGAAGCCCCTTTTCTGCTGGTGTGAGGTCATTTTCAGCTTCTTTTATGCTAGTTAAAAGACAGGATGATGCTGTTGCTAAAGCTTTGTGTAAGGAAAACATCCACTCTGTGCTGAAATTGAGGAGTGTGAAAGTTTGTTTATGCCTTATGGAAATATAAAACAGACCTCAGCCAATGTTAGCATGCTGTTAGTATGCTTTCTTTTTAGATCAGCAGTTCTCAGATTGGGAGCCACAGAAAAATTGGTACCACTTTAAAATAAGACCACACTTATAATGATTAATAAGCAGTTATAACACATGAATTAAAAGGGAAGAAAAAATCTAAATGTGAGGTGAGCTCACTATTAGGTACAGCAGATCACTATTGCAGTTTTTTATGTGTAGTTAATGATTTGCTCATTAATGATTTTGAGATCTTTAAGACCTAATTAATAACCATTATTAAACTATTTTTTAATGATTAATGAAGCCTTTATAATGGTGGTCCTATTTTAAAGTGGTATCAAAAAAATCTCAGAAGTCGAGTCTCCACTGAACTGCAATTGGAAATGCAGTTTGAGTTCACTCAGAAACAGCAGTGATTGTTGCTACTTCTATGAATTGCTCTAGGCAACGTTGTGGCTTCTGAGTGGTGTAACTGTCTTATTGCCTAAATAAGAAGTTGGGAGTAAGCCCTCACCACCCCAGGCTTGAGACAGGTGGAGTTATAGCCTGTGGGTGTGTCATAGCATTGACTAGATTGGGGGAGTAAATATCCTCTAATAATGTAAAGTGTAAAATTCATTTTTTATTGTACTAAGTACTAATTTTCCAAATTCTAATTTATTATGTTAGAACTAATTTTTAAAGAGAGCTATTTGACTAAACTGAGAAAATTGAGCTGTGTGTGTCTGAGAGAGGGAGAGCTCTACAGATGAGTGGTGGTATAATGAAGACCAGTATTGGTGCAGTGAAGCATCAGTCCTAACCTCAGCAATAGCAGAGGCATCTTTGTATTCGGAAACAAGGTGAAAACAAAAATTCATCTAGTTCAAATATTGTGTGACTAAAATACCTTTTTGGTTTTGTTGTTCATATAACTACATAAAAACAGTCAACCTGTTGTCTGTGCTCTGTGATCTCACCAATCATCTCATCTGTAATCCTGTGAATATCTGTGTGTGTGTGTGTGTGTGTGTGTGTGTTTGTTCATTTTGGAGTGTTACATTTGCTGTGTGTACTAAATTGGAGCACTGTTTATCAGTATGGCATCATAGAGCTGAGCCCCAGTGTTAACCATCACAGCTCTATACACAAGCAGCACTCAGTGGCCATTAATAGAAAATAGGACAGTTCACACATTGCCAACCCACTCTGATCTCTCTCCCTCTCTCTCTCTCTCCCTCTCTCCATCTTTTTTCTTTTTCTTTTTCTTTTTTGTGTGTGTTTTTTTTTTTTTTTATATACAGGCAAGCCCCGCACCAATTATAGTCAACACGGACACTTTGGAGTCGGTACCTTACGTGAGTTCTATTGTTTTTTTATTTGTTTTCTTTCTTTT
The DNA here is from genome assembly GCF_015220715.1 of Pygocentrus nattereri. NCBI lineage: Eukaryota > Metazoa > Chordata > Actinopteri > Characiformes > Serrasalmidae > Pygocentrus > Pygocentrus nattereri. The sequence continues at coordinate 29,876,950 of NC_051228.1, read as the reverse complement.
GTTAATAGTAGTACTTCTTCTATGTAGTGAAAGTTGACCCACCTTATCAGAATCAGTAGCAGTAGCTTTTATATCATAGCAATGTGTGTGATCTGAAAAAATAGTCTGCATTGAGGTTTTATGATGTGGAGTGAGTTGTGGCTTATTTAGAAGCATTTATCTGGCATCTTGTGGTATAAGACAGGTCTCTGAGTTAAATTATAGATGAGTTTTCATGAATAAAACAGCCATGCTGGGCTGCTTATTAAAGCGGGACGAAAGCAGGGGCATTTTGCTGGCCATGGGAGTGTTTTTTTAAATTAGCATCAAACATGAATGCCTGTTTTCTGTGGTGTTTGGCAGCTGTGAGAGGTTGGCTGGTCTTGGATTAGGCTGGCTACAGACAGGTCTGAGATCAGTGGGTGTGAGGGATAAGTGAAGGAGAAAGCACAGAGAGAGAAGCAGATGATGGTCAGACTTAGTCAAGTATGAATGGACTTTGACTATTATAGAGAAAGAGCAACAGAGTGCAGGATACATTGGGCAACTGCAGTTTTCAAGTTAGGTGTGCTCCAGGGTATCAGTATTGGGACAGTAGTTTTCAAATTCCTATACTATATTGTTTTATATCAGTATGAGTTTTTTTGTTTTCTCAAGCATAAAAATTAGTTAGTAAACGTGACACATATACTCAAGTGAACATTTGGCTGCAGCAAGTCTTAGGTTAGGAGTGCCCCAAGGTTTCAGTATAGGTCCAGTAACATTTTCAAATGCCTGTACAATGCAGCATTTTGTCAGTATGATGTTTAATGATTGAATTTTCTCAAGCATTAAACTAAGTTAGTAAATAGAACACATGGACTCAATTGAACTTGTTTAGAAATGTTGGCTACATCTGCATGCACAGTGAGAGGAACATCAGTCCAGCCTAGAGCACTTGCAGCTGCAGAAATGTTGTATTCGCAAAGCTGGGCTTCCCTCTCTTCTGTCATTTACTCCAAAGCTGTGTCTTCTTGTCCTGCTTATCATTTTTCTGCATGGTAGAATATGTACCAAGATGAACTCTGGAACAGAACATTGAGTGCAGTAGTTAGGCTTAACAGCAAAGACCAGTGAACTGGGGTATTGAGCAATATTGAGTATAAAGTGGTTGAAACTGTTAATGGCAGTATAATGACTGTCTACCATTATTTTTGACAGGATGTCTGAATATCGGTGCTGTGTCTTGTACAGAATGGGGCTAGTGCTGGCAAATGCGATTGAAAGGATTAATTCAGTTTTAAACAGCAACTTCAGCATTAACTGCTCAGCAGTTCTATGAATCAATTTCCCAACAGACCTTGTAAACTGTCTTTCTCCTTTCTCTAGCTGAAAGAGAAGGGCTGCAAAGTTGGTAGAGAAGGCCACACTGTCTATGATGATGGAGTGCTTGAGCAAACTAGGTGTTCACACATACATTCATCTCCGACAGATAGAAGTTGCTAGTCCTTAGAGTTATACCCAACCAAGTGGAATACATTCATCTTCTTGTGCGGATCACATCTGATACTGAAGAGCAGTTAAGAAGTGCATGGTGACATTATGAAACTGTTTCTGTAGCACAGTGGCACTACTGGGGAATCTCTTCATGTTTTAGGATTGCTTTGCGGCTGAATGACCTGAACTGTAGCATGTCATTTTGTTCAATGAGGTGAATATCTGGTAACACTTGAAGGTCCCTGCTTAAGTACTGCTGCTTGAACATATAAAAAAAGCAATGGCCCACATCTGCTTCCATTCGTTTTTCTGATAACTATAAAACGTATAAATCCTATCTAGTCATTTGTAAATGCTGATATTTGACTGTAAATTTAAATATTCATTAGCTTTCATAAATATATGCAAGCTATGTGTTGTGAAATCTATTCATTGATTAATTTGGAACCTTAATCTAAATTTGGTGCTTTGTTAGATTCACACTGGACTTATGAGGCTGATGTTGCTAACAAATAATGTGTGCTTACACCCTATAAAATTAGCATGCCTAAATCACAGGCACGTGCACAGATAGATGCCAGGGGTGGCTTGAACCTCTGCCCTTTTGCCCTCAGACTCTGCAAGTGCCTCCACAGTTGACATGTATGATAATTGTCTTTTATCTGGCCATACTTCAAGATCTGTTTCAGGGAGGCAAGGCTCGGCATTGCCTCAGGAGTAGAGCTCATGGTTCAGCTCAAATTCCATTAGTTTAGTTACTCTTAGGGACCCCCTCTGGTATAATACCCCCACCTATGGAGACTTCCCCTCAGTAGATCTGACCTGTCACAAATGCACTCATCACTACAGTGCCGAAAACCCCACAAATAAAGCACTGATAATGTATTATCTGACGTAATGTAGTTATTTTGAATACCCAACAAACAAACAAAGTAGTAAGAGTCACTAACAACACAAAAAAGGTTTTATTGTTATGATAACAGGAGCTCATTAATAGTTTGATGGTGATGTCATTGTATACTCATAAGATAGCAGTGGTTAAACTTACAGCCTGGAGATTTGGGTTCAAACCCTGGTGTTTTTGACTGTTTGACAGCTGCTTCAGGTTCAGGTCCCCCCTTTTCCCTCAACCCATTCCGCCTCTAAAAGAATGTCTGTGTGCATTCCTTCTAAATCATCAGACATTTGCCTCAATTCAGATCGCGTTACAACAATATCTTAAATAGACTCACTTATGTTGTTCCTGATATTATGTCATTCGTGTCACATAGTATTGTCTACAAAAATGCACTGAAGTATGCCGCTATATTTAAAAAGCTTTGCATTGGACAAAAGTATCTAACTTCAGCCGCTAAGCATGCTTTATTCGATGGATTACATTTAGAGTTGATGTTTTAGCTCAATTATTTTCTTTAAGACAGTTTTGTCCTAAAGGCTTCAGTTGGTTTCATCTGCTCTTGCTGATTTGTGTAAAATGGAATGCAGCAGTAGAGCTTATATCAGCACCTGGACCTCAGATAGCCCAGCAGACTCAGTAAAGATAAGCAATTAAAATCCACACAGTGACATCTCATTTTGGCCCTGGTAGCTGCAGTTCTAAATGAATAGTGGGGATGCTGAGGATGTGAAGACAGTAAGAATAGCAGAGTGGTAATCAAAGCCCTGAGACCGGCTGAGCTGGTGTTTAACTGTTCTCGTCTCCAAATGTGCCCTCTATTTGGTACTGTGCTTGTGGGAGCTCTCCCTGGCTGTCAGGACAACCACCACTTCCCTTTCACTGCTGATTACTGCATGCTGCTCTATATTAAGGAGTGTTTGTTTTATGCATCATAGCCCAAGGAGGGCTGGATGTTTAGTGATGATGACAGATATAAACATGTCCAATGCCTTGGGCAGTGAGTTCACAGTGCAGTGAGAGATTAATCTCAAACGGACCCTTCTTCTCTCCTTTCTCCTCGGCTGTAGACCAAAGTGGGAGTTACACTTGTGGGGAAAATTACACGAAATAGCTAGTCTTCAGGCATTGTGTGTGTGTGTGTGTGTGTGTGTGTGTGTGTGTGTGTGTGCGCGTGTGTGTGTGTGTGTGCGCGTGTGCGTGCTTGGTTTTGTACCTTTTGGGACAAAAATGTTCCTGATTATATATAAAGAAAAAAGGGTCACCTACCTTTTCAGGACCAGCAAAAAGGAAGTACAAGGTTTTGATTCAGCAGTAAATATATACACAATGTTAGTCTCTATGCGCTGATAGCACAGTACTATGTAAACGTCAGAGATCACTCTTCATTTATTTACTTTTTAGTCAAACTGCCATTAAGTAAAAGTTATTCATTTTTCAGTAGATATTTCTTGCAAGATTAAATATAAGAATTCATAAAATTACATAGTCAAAGGAAATTTACTGAAATAGTTTCCAAAACCAGAGATCAAAATATCATTCAAAGATACAAAGAAAATGGATCTCCTAACAGTTATGCAAAGAAAATCCAAGTTTTTCTATCCAGCCTCTATTCTGTGGATCTGAAAGGATGTGTAGCTGTCAAGAACATAAGAAATTTTAAGAAAATAAAAAAGAAAATTGCAATGCAAATGAAAAAGCTGGTGTTCTCAGAACAATGGACTGGCCAGTCCAGACCCCAGACCTCACCATCACTGAACGTGTTTGGGATTATTTGAATCATGAGAAGAAAAAAAATGAACCAACTTCTAAGTACTGAACTTTGGAGGTGTGGAAAGCACTGCAGATTTCTTTGAAAAACTGAAAGCAAGTCTCCTAAATAGGGTAGTATTAAGCAGTTTAAGCTGTATTAAAGAGAAAGGGTGGCCAAACTAAATAATAACAAATGTGACAATATGTTTAGTTATTGAGGCTTCTGTGTAACTGTTCTGTATCTGTATGTAATTTCTACGTCTGTCTGACACTGAAACATGTATAATGTTTACTTAATAACCATTACTGTAAATTAAATAAATGCTAAAAGAGTGGTCTCTGACTTTTTCACAGTACTCTATAAATACGTGTGTGTGTGTTTGCTTGCTTGAATGTGCATGAAAGAGACTTTCTATGCGCATGTGTGTTCGTGCATGTGTGTGTGCACTCCCCTTTGTAAGTGTGAATGTTGGCACATTCACTGTGACTCACCAGTTTAATATGAGCCTGTGTGAGCCTGCAGTGTGGACGGAGGGCTGCTGTCCCCTCCTCTCTGCAGCTGCAGCCTCCTCAGCCTCCACTCAGTCCAGCCTAGAGTCTACAGCCTCACGATCCCCTCTCCCTGAGGACGTGCCCAGCTAAAGCACCACTTAGCAATGCAGATGTGAGCCCTGCTGCTGGGTTTTAGCTCCGAACTGCAACAGAGCCATGTGAGTGCGGGATGGGCTCAGAATGCTAATGCCACTCAGAGAAGTTTAATTGGGCCACTTCTGGAGCGGGACAGACAGAAGGGGCCATGTTTTCCTGACATTAAGGAAAACAACTTCCAATTCTGAACCTCCTGCATAATGAAGACTGGATGTGCTTGTGTGCTGCCTTTCTGATTATCAGTCTGCCCTGATCTGCTCCTGTGCTCCGCCGTTGTTGTTCATGATGATGAAGGCTGTTGTCTTTAATGAGTTCATTTGTTCTGTAACATTATTAGAATCTTAGCTCTATCCATCAGTTCACAGCCCTTCCGCTGATGATGTTGGTGGCTGTATTTAGCTGTGTGTGCTGATGGCGGATCAGCGCGTGTGCCCACAGAGACAGCAGGAGGCTTTCGAGAGCGCTTCTCCTTCCTCCTCATCTGCCCTTATTAGCTGGTGCCAAAGCCGGGCGCCTGCAGGGCCTTTTGCAAGAAAACAACACAGCTACTACTCTCACGACACACACATAATGCGTGAAATGGCCTCCACAGGGTTATTGTGCTGTCCCCCAAAGCTTTTAGAGTGAAGTCATTCCATTGCCTTGCAGATGTGAAGTTGTGTTGATGTTGCATCACATCAGCGTGAGAGTAAATGTGCTCTTTCTCTCTGGTGGCATCTCAGAATCAGTGTTGTGTATTACGTTATGGGAAGGGTAGATATGACATAATGAACCTCCTTTAATTACTGAAACATGAAACACAGGGCTGAGTCTGTGCTAGAACAAACTGATTATGGATATGGAACCTCCCAGATACGATTTGGGCCCTATTTTGGTGGATCCTGTACATTGTTTATATATAAAATACATTTAGCCTGTGATTTGTAAATATGTTTCATAAAATATCATGTAAAATTGTTATAACAATATCTACAAACACCTGGACATATACCCTTGCCTAAAAAGAAACTAGCTTTGATATTGTATGTCTGTATGTCACGTCAGGTCAGGTCAAGCCACTAGCATGAGGGGTTTTGATACATTTGACTTCTGAGGTCAAGATTCAGTTAGATTTTTGATATTATCTTCAGTACTGTGAAAAGTATGTCAAATTTATTTCCATTCAGATGGCCTTTAAGTACAGGTTGTTCATTTTTCTACTTTTAGTGCAAAAAGCATCTAATTAACAGAAAATCACACAAGCCTCAACAACTCAACTGAATCAGTTTTCAGTATTTAGCATGTCTGCTTTTTGCCTTTATTACAGCTTCCATTCTTTTTTGGAGACTGCTACGCACCTCCAAAGTTCAGTCTTAATTGTTCAGTCTTAAGTTTGTTTAATTGTATTTTCTGTCTCTCGCCAACCAAGTATTTCCAGTCCCTAATTACAAATGTATTCTCACTAGTATATAAAAGTGTACTCCATACCTCAGATGTCCAATCCTTTCAGTATAATATTAATCCTCTTCACAATCTTTTTTTTCCAGTGCTGTATTTTAATCATTACACGCTTAAATCATACGTCTTTACTTTATTGGATATATATTATCTATCTAAATTATTGTTTTCAGTGCAATCTTATGTAATCTTTTGACATTATTGGGAATTTTCTTATGTTAAAAGTTGAATTTTTTTTTTTTAACAGATGATGTAATACTTTTAAGAGAAGTTACTAATGTGCTCCTTCAAAGCTTTCATGTATTCTGCAAAATGCAGAATATAGATTAAAAATGAACATAGCATTACATTAACAAAGTGTATATAGTTGATTCATCCATTTGAAAAAAATGCAATCAATTCCCAATAATGTAAGAAGGTAATATGATATTATTTTCAAAATTATATTACATTATCAGTTTAGGTATTGCATTACATGATTGAGTAAGTTACCAAGTTAAGCGCACAATATTATATTTCTGGTCTTTATAACATTATTCAATTATTACACTATTGGGTTCTTCAAGCCTGGCTTATTCAGCAGGACAATAATCTAAAACATATCTCAGAATAAAACAACAGTCCAACTACACAAGCTGAAGCTTTTTTTAGTGGCCATCACAGTCCCCTGACTTGAACATTTTTGATTTTTGCATCAGAACTAGAAGTGTTTTTACAAGAGAGTGAGTGGAAAGACCTAGTTGGATACAAGAAATATTTGCAAGCTGTGATACTTGCCAAAGAGCATGTTACTAAATAGTACTATATTTTAACTGCTAAGTAGTTACTATTTTTATTTTTTTTTGTTTTGTGCATTAATGAAATATAAAGTAATGTGCACAGGCTGCCTGGGAGTCTGTCACTGACTGTGAATATAACCTGTGATCTAACCAGGTTTTAGATCTTTATTAGAAATGGAAAACACAACAGTCACTGACGGAACAAGCAGCATAAACCAGAATTGCCGGTCACCATCAAAACCAACATATGTTTCCATGACCATGCTGGGTGACCAATTAATGGAATTCATGCTGGTCTAAGCTTTTTTTTTTTCTTTTTTTTCAGAAGAGGTGCCAGATCTCTTTACCGAAGAAGTCTTTTTACAAGCATCAGATATCTGTGTTTCATCTAGAATGACCAAAGTTATCCACATTTTGAAAATGTTTAGGACTACCACAATACTAAAATTCTTTGGTTGACTAGCTTAAAATAACAGTATTTCAGACTAAATTCCTACCTCAAATAACCACAATTCACCACTGGATTTCAGTACACTTACAGTATGTGTCTAAAAAAGGTGTAAAAACCATATGACCTGAATGTGCCGGATTCTTCAGGCCTGTTAAAAGCAGGTCAAACTTAGTGCTCCTTAAATGTGTCTAGATTATGCTTGTGGAGATAGCTGTGTGTCAGGGAGTCTCATCAAGGTGTGCGTATGTGTGAGGAAGTCCTTTGAGTCAGTAAGTGTGTATCTAAAGAAGAGAGTAAAAAAGGGAGTTCATGGTGATCATAGCTTCTGGCTGACTTATTTAAACATGAATCATGAGACAGATTATTAATTAAACACACAAATAACCCAGATGACCCTCATTAAAATCTCACCTCTAAAGTCCATTATGTCGTCATCATTTCTCTCTAGACTCATACAGTAATTACATTTCTTTCTTTAGCTATCAGTGTGTGTGTCTGTGGACATGTGCATGTATAAGAGACTGCAGGGTTGAATAAGGGTGTTTGTGAAGCAGGAGTTGTTGTGCAGAAGGCAGAGTAGCCATAGAGATGATGCTTTTTAAAAGAGCAGCTAAATAGATATGGATTTGTGTGTCTGAGTTCAGATTGAAGCTATTAGAGTTGGACCACTTGCTGTCTGCGTTTCACCATGCTGCAGGAGGAGAAAGGAATAGAACCTGCATTCTCATTCTGCTGCAAACAGACGGTACATTGGGCAAGTAGACTGAAAGTTTCCTGTTAACACTGCAGTGACACTGATGTGGTGGTGGTGGTGTAGAGTAGTGTTTTTAAGCACTACAATGTCACTACTGCACTGAAAACAGTCCACCAACAAAAGATATCCAGCCAACAGTATTCTGTGGGCAGTGTCGTGTGACCATTGAAGAATAAGTACGATTACGGGAGGATGATTAACACAAACCGCACAGCAACAGCTGAAGCATCGCCTCTGACTTTACATCTACAAAGTGCACTAGCAAGGTTGGAGTGTCTAATAGACAGTGTATGGACACAGTGTTTAAAATCTAAGTTAGACAAAGTATGCAGAGTAACATACTCTGTTGTAGAACTATTGTAGAATTGCACTAATATGGTAAGTGGTGCTGATAGATGCTTTTAATGTTCAGTATATTTGATCAGTATATTTATTCTTGCACTTTAAGGCAAAACATGTCATGTTGTGTGCTAAATCAACTATTCGTGTGCTGCAAGAACTCTGCTGACATCATTTTACTAACATTTGTGTGTGTGAGAAGAAGGGATTGAATGAAGTGGTGAGTATGGAGGGGGGCACTATGGAAGTGAGAGAGGAAGAGAGGCAGGGATTAATGCTGGCTGATACAGCAAAACATATCACGATATCCTGACACCTGAAGACATTTTCACGGTAGAGGATATGTCTCACAATAGTTCATTTTTGGTTTAAGGTTTGATACATTGGAACTGACAAAAAGTCCCTGTACTGCTATATTTAAAAATTGCTATTGACATCTCTGAATGAGTATGGTTATTTTTATTCATTGTTTACCAATTAAACATGAAAGTGAGTTGTGACAACAATAAAATAATATCAATTTGCCTTCCACTAGGAGGGAGTATGGCATTGAGTGAGTGGGGACGTGAGGGAGTGAGTATGTGAGTGAGACAGTGAGTATGGGATGGGGGGAGTATGGACGTGAGTGAGAAACTGAAGGAATGAGTGAGGTAGGATGTGAAAGAGAAAGCAAGTATAGGAGGAAGGTCTTGGAAGTTATTAAGTGAGTGAGTGAAAAGAAAGTGAGGAGGGGAGTAAATGAGTGAGTGAAAGTGTGTATGGGAAGAGGGAATAAAGTTGGTTAATTGCTTTGTTGCATAATCCCACATCACCAGCATTTTGAATGATGCCTTGCTGTACAAACAGTTACCAGAATAAGAATACTGTTAAAAATGTCATGAATTGTTGTGTTATATTTTTTGCCATATCATCCACCCTTAATTATATCGGATCATCCACTGCAACACTTTTCTACATTCCACGTAAGAAATTTTAAAGGAGTGGTAGAGCTTCCTTTGCTGCACCAAAGTTTTATCAGTAAATATTTGTCAGGCTCCTCCCTCTTTCACTGAGAAAAAACAACAACAAAAAGTGCTTTAGTATTTAGTTACATGCAATTCTTTCAAGAGGTTTCACAAGTGGATTATTTGGTGGTCATTTGGGCTACTTACACGTTACCAGGTTAAAGTAGCACAAATCCAGTTTTATGCCCGAATATGACTCAGAACGGATGTTTTCAGTGCTGCACTGTAAAAAGTGTCTCATCAGATCTACCTAAAAAAATATTCATGTAGTAACAAGCAATTGAATTAGGTTTATTCAACTAAAAAAAACACATTGAAAGTATCGTTTGTTCAAAGTATTTATTTAGGTTGAATAAAACTAGTTAATTCACTAGTAGATCTGATGAGATCCTTTTTACAGTGTGTGTGGACACGCCAATCTGTTCTTCAAATTCGACCTGACCGCTTTCGTATGTGGTCCTAGATCAGATTTGTGGCCGTGTGACCTCAATGTGAGCACTCAGGTCGGAATTCATGCGCTTTTTATCCCACTGCGAGTGCGCCATCATTCGGCCTTACCGTGGCAGCCTGTAAACTGTGGAAAAGCAACATATCTCCCCTTTTTGTCTTCGTCTCCCTCTAATAATGAACAGCTGAGAGCTGATCAGAGTTAATTATCTTCACAGTAAGGGCTTGTTCTGCTCGTTAGTTTGTTTGCTGATGCTGCACATAACACATATGATTCATTCACGTGAAGTTACTGAGTAGGATGTGCGTATGCGGGTCATTTCAGTTCACATTGACAGTGACAGATTTGAATCACTTACCTAAACGAGTGTGAACCATTAGATCAGATTTGAGCAATGAGCCTTGTAATGTTAACGTGGTCTTGGATGTGCTGATTAAGACTGGTCTTAGATAAATTGATATGGTTTGTGTTTTTTTTTTTTTTTGTGTGTTTTTTTTATGACCTTCAACTATAAAACTCTACAGCACAGTACAACACTATTGTCTTATTTCTTACATTCTGATGTGTAAATTCAGAAGCACATCCAGAACATTATGCATTAATGACATTATGCAGAACATCATGTAATACATCATAACCACATATAATATAGCATACTCCAGACTTGATATGGGCTCAAATGCTGTGACATTTGTCAAGTTCCCTCCTGAATGATGAACAAATGTTGTATCTGAATTATATTTCCTTTTGCATTACAAGTCTCTAATGGGTATTTCTATGAATTTATTTTTCTTTGCAGGTCAACGGGACAGAAATTGAATATGAATTTGAAGAAATTACGCTAGAGCGGGTAAGTCACATCAGTGATCTGTTAATTCATGCATGTATGCAAAAGATGACTTGTATGCACAGGGTAAGAGTTCAACACTTGTGCCTAGTTTTACGCTCATGTGGAGTTTCCTGTATGCATTTCGCTCATGCGAAGAGACACGGGCATTAAACATGCCAGGCCAGAGCAGTGGATCTTAATATCATAGATTAGAGGCTGCTTCTCAGACTGTAGCAGGAGCATCCAATATATTTGATGCTTCCATTTGTTAGAAAATAGTAGTTTATTATTCAAATGTTAATCACAAAGACAACAGACTAGCAAAGCTAAGTGGATGTCATCAAATAAAACAACGTGATTTAAGGTTATTTATATTTATGGTTGTGTTTTTGTTTTGGTTGTTTTGTTTTTTTGTCAAAATGAAAACAGCTGACTGTCCAAAAGGGCGTTGTTTGATTTATTTTCTTATTAATGGTGTGTCAGTTGAGTTCAGTTAGTTGAAATTATATGGCTCGGCATTATCCTTGATAATAGTGTATCGTCATCATAGGCTTCTAATAGTAGTCACTGGTGTTCATGGATTTAACTCTCATTTACATTGTGAGACGCTTCTAAGAGTAGTCACTGTTTTTCATAGATCTGTTTATCATGTGTTGCTGTGGTAGGCCTCTTAGAGTGGCCGGTGACTGTAACAGTGCAGCACTTTTGCTAGTCAGTAATAGTCATGTTTTTTGTAGATCCCTCTGATAGGCTTGTAACAGTATTGATTGGTTATCATTGGTTAATCTAAATACGTCTGTCCAGTGACAGGCTGATTTTTTTTTTCCTGTATTCAATGTTGTATATTATTTGTTTTTATTCTTCAAATTTTATTCTTTATTCACATTCCTATTGTTATTGTGTTACTATCCAGTGTCAAACAGAGGATGATGCATTCCCCATTTGAATCTTGGTTCCTCTCAAGGTTTTCTGCCCTTACTCTTAGGGTTTTTCTTTTCCACTGTCACAATTGGCTTGTTCATCTGGGGCTTGGATTCAGATTTTCTGTAAAGCTGCTGTGTGACTACAGCCATTGTAAAAAGTGCTATGTAAATAAGTCTTGAATTTATTGGTGGTGTATGTGGTCAACATTTTGAATGGCTGTCTCATAAAACTTGTTTCACAATGTTGATAGTGTTGCAAATGCAGCAAATTTGAGGTGCAGTTTCAAATACGTTTTGAGGAAATTCTAAGAGCCTTAACATTATGCAACACAAGTGACATGTAGCTTTATGTACGTTGCAGGTAGTTGAAGTTGACCTTTTGATGGAACGCTTTGGTAGAGATGTATTCATTCTAAATCAACTCCGGATCGGTTCCAATTTGAATTTGCAACTGCTGACACAAAGCTCTAATTCACTTTACTCTAAATTAAGGAGAAACATTGCTGCTATTGTATCTTCACTGACAACGCTGCTCCATCTTTCTGCCTGAAAGATCTTGTAGTGAACAGTGTGTTCCACAGGCTGCATTAGGGCTAATTGATCTCTGAGGATTGCAGGCTCTGGCAGAGGCAGCTCTGGGTTGGTGGTGGTATGAGTGGTGATTCAGCAGCGCTCTTAATTGGGCTGCTATGTTTGCATGTGAAAGACTGTATTGCTCTCTCTAGGCAGTGTATGTGTGTCTGTGTATGTGTTAGAGAAGGGTAGCCAGCTGCAAGTGCCATTTTGACAGCTGTAATCGGATCGTTAGGACTGAAGACAATGTACAAAGACATTAGGACAATAGCAAAGGTCAGCAAGACCAAGGGGAGCGCTGATTTGTCAAAGGCCGGTGCCCAAGGCTCAAATCGTCTGCCCATGGTCCCTGTGGGACACTCTGAGATAAAGTGCTCTTAAACTAAATACAGTTTCTGTTTATTTCTCTTGCACTTATCACTCTTTCCGTGAGTATGTATCAAAAGTTTAGAAACCTCCAGCTTAATATAAGTGTTTTAAAAAATAAGCATGTTGTCTTTCTTGGTTTTCATTACCTACGTTTAAAAGAGTCAGGTTTATTTTTAGGAAACCATTATCAAGTGTATAGATATATGTACAAAAAATGAGAAAAACAAACCACACACATCTTCATACAAATATCCAGGAATGGACAAAAAAACTGTTCATGTGAAGAATGTGTGTGGATCAATTATAGCTGCAATAACATATAACTGTTGTGGTTTTATTTTGTTTTGTCACACATTTGCATATTTTCTTTGAAATGTGTGACATTGGCTCATATTATAACAAAGATTTAAAAGAATGACTTGACTCACACACTAATAGACCCTACTCTTGTCAGCCAGAGTGACATAATCGAGCTGTGACCAAGCATTAGCCAGCAACCCAACTCCAAAACCACCCAAAGTCCGCTGTAAAACCTATTAGTTCTCTTTAGCCTTCATATGGCAACAAAAGGGTTAAATATGTATACATATGCCTGTCCCTATGTGAAAAAGTAAATACTCCCTTAACTTGACCGGTTAACTGGCATAATTAGTGCAAGACCTGTTGAATCAGAACACTTAAATAGAAATCTGACAATTCAGAGTAGGCTAGAAGGTGCACATGATGCCACTTTCTAACTTTCTAAATCGATTCAAATGCAGATGCGAAAGTCATTGAAATCTTCCAGGCTGGAAAGGGTTACAAAGCCATTGCTAAGGCTCTGGGACTCCAGCAAACCACAGTCAGAGCCGTTATCCCAAATTGAAAAAAAAAACCTGGAACAGTGATGAACCTTCCCAGGAGTGGCTGGCCTACCAAAATTTAATGAAGAGTACATGAACGACTCATCCAGGAGGTCACAAAAAAGCCCAGACAAACATTTAAAGAACTGCAAGCCTCACTTGCCTCAGTTAAGGCCAATGTACACAATTCCACAATCAGAGAGACACTGGGCACAAATGGCTTCAGTGGGAGAGCTGCAAGGTTCAAATCTCTGAATGCAAAGGCTCATCTCACATTTGCCAATAGACATCTTGATGACCCTCAATACTTTTAGGATAATATTCTGTGGACTGATGTGTCTGACCTAAAGCTAACACAACATTTCACCTTAGGAACATCATACCAGCACTCATATGGTGGTGGTAGTGTGATAGCCTGGGGCTGCTTTGCCTCTGCAGGACCTGGATGACTAGTTAAAATTGATGGAACCTTGAAACATGTTCTCTATATCAGAAAATCATGAAGGAGAAGGTCTGCCCATCAGTTTGAGACCATTTGATTGCAGTTGTTACTGTCAAGGGTAGCAAAACCAGTTATTAGGTTTAGTACTTTTTCACATGTGATGGAGGCTTTAAATAAATCTTTATCTTCAGTAAACAGAATAATAATTTAAAAGCTGCATTTTGTGTTGACATATATATGAATATGTGGTCACAGAACTCCGTAAGCCTTGGAGACCTCTGGTGTGTTTTGTCGTTGTGCTCTGCCTTTGGAGATGAATGTGCTTTAATCACAACAGCCCTCTCATTTCCCCTCAAATGCCAATTAATCAAAGCTCCAAGAAAATGACAATATACATGATGCAGAGGCATCTAGAGCATTGCCCCTCCTTATGCAGGCACACTCATAAACAGCCTGTCTGGGTGAGTATAATTAGCTTCATTCTGCTGTTCTCAGGGGCTGTTTGGCTGTTTATCAGCCAGAGAATCAATTGAAATGCATCAGTCTTGCGCTCATCCCTTGCAGGAACATCACTTTGCTTGCATGAGAGAGATAAAGTTAGTTTCACTGAGAGTTCATAGTTACTTTTCAGAGATGTGTCCTCTTGTTTTAGCTCCTTGTGAGTGGTGGTGGCTCTGTGAGGTTCCTCATGCATCCAAGCACAGAACTGATTACTACAGTTAAAATTTTTGAGTCATGGTTGGTGTGCTAACTTTTGGGCCTCATTATATCTTTCTATTTTTCTATTTCTATTAATTTGGAAAGAACGAAGAATGCATTGCATTAAAAATCAATTAGGACTTACTTGTATCTGTAAATTTTTTGATATACGTTTTGTGCAGTAGAATGCTGCAGTTACCACTACTGAGTGCCTCATTGGCTGAACATCACCAAAATCATAAATGTTCTTGGTGCACTGCCAAGTCCATCACCTACAGTGAAAATGTGTTGTGACCGCACAGCTGAAATCATTTATGTAGTTTTGTGTGGAGAAAATTAATGCTTTTTTTGTATTCTGTATATAAGAATGATTAACCGTTCACAAATCACAATTTTACACAAAAGCTCCATAGACCCCCATTCATTTTAGACCTCTGGAGCGCCTTCTGCCATCTCACCTGCCTGAAAGACATTTCTGAGAAATTCTCTGGTTCCCTCTGTGCATCATGTGATTTTTTTTTCTTTTATGGTGCAACAAAACAAAAAAAGCAGTAAAACCCCCTACACTTCCTTTAATGAACTGTAGTCTGTCAGTGTGACTGTACAGCATAAGAACATTATAGAGCACTTGACAATAAAAGATCACACCCACAATTTTTTCATAATTGACGTTCATATTTTATCATTGCAGTCCTAGTAATGACACTCTGACACATTTTTATATATATCTCTTTATGTAGATGCATTTGCTCTTATGTACTTATGCATGCTTGTACATTCTCTGTCTTTAGGGTAACTCAGGGTTGGGGTTCAGTATAGCAGGCGGGACAGATAACCCACACATTGGAGACGACCCTGGAATCTTCATCACCAAAATCATCCCAGGAGGAGCAGCAGCAGAGGACGGCAGGCTACGGTGAGTGTCATGGTAGAGTGACAAACCTGCCCTGTGACTTAAAATATGAAATATATTTAAATTAATTGTTCTCTTTTCTGACATTTCTGACGTCTTCATTTTTGCCTCAATTGCCAGTTTTGAGTTCAGGTTTAATAATTTATGTCACTTTCTTTCTCTCTCTCCATCTCTCAGTTTCTCAGTGATTAAGACTGAGTTCTGTATCTCACTTCTAATGACTCTCCTGAGACCAGAGGAGCCTCACCACACACACACACACACACACACACACACACACACCCACACCCCCACACACACACACACCCACACTCATCTCACTGATTGTAGCCGAGTTAGGAAATGGATAAGACCATTAGAGCTGATTCAGGAGATGAGTGCTGGGCTGTTGGGGAAGTGTTTTTCGTATTACCGCAGGATGATTGTGTCTCTGTTAGATGCATGCAGATCAGGAGCTGATTGAGAAGGCTGTTTTATTACAGGCAGTAATTATATGGCTGAAGGAGGAAGAGCAGGACTGTTTGTATGTGGGGGGTGTGTGTGTTTGCTGTGAAGGACAGCTGTATGTGACAGCGCTCTCTGTGTGAGTGTTGGGCTGTTCTCTTTAGTTTAGTTGTTTTGCTGCAAACCACCCCACCACCACCCCATCTTTTTCACTCTTTCTGTTATTCCTCCAGTCTCTGTCCCACACTTTACTTTATTTATGCAGTCTTGCTCCTGCCAGAAAACCACACTGACATAAATTTAGCAATGTGAATAAATGTATTTTGATTAATATTTGAAGACAGAGCATATGCAAGTTCTAGTACACCACCCTTGCTGGGCTTTGATGCTGATGGTCTCTGGCAATTCCTGCAGGCAGGGTGATTAATGCTATTACACAGTAGCCATAAAATGATATTTCTGCCTGTTTTGGAGGTCTTTAAGTTGAACTGTGCATTTTGTATTCTATATCAATGATAGAATATACAGTATATCAGTGGAAATATTTTTTCACCACTGGGTTAAATTTAACAAATAAACAGTAAATGTGCATTATAATGTGCAGAAACGAGTTCTCTGACAAGGATGTGTACTTATTTTCACAGTCACTAAAGCATGTAATTTGACAAGTGGCACCCAAATGTGGCAGTAAATGATTCTTTACCATTGACTTGCATTTTATCTCCACATGACTGGCTGTGTGCAGAAGTGTGAATTGTTTTTGCAGAAGGAAGTTTGTGCCTCTCCCCGTCACTTCTCAATGCTTACTAGCAGCTCAACACAGTGTCTTAATGTTTCAAACGGCAGAATTGCCACGAGGGAACCTACAGAAAAGTTAATGGTGGGTTTTACAGGTGATCTAAGAGTGGTGGCCATGTTAGGTAGAGAGACTGAAAAAGAGACTTTCGTTAAACATAATTTGGGAGGCATGTATAAACTTAAAACTGAAAGCAACATTAACATTTTAAAAGTATGTTTGAAATCAAAGACACGTTCTTACAGTGATGCAGTAAGGTTTGGCTTGAAAATTGCACAAATAGATGTTTGTTCAAGTAGTTCTGGTTACTATGCATGTGCATGTCTCCACCATAAAAGAGGTTTTGCTTGTGGCTTCTGCAGCGTGCTGATTGGCTTTTTTTTAAGGGACAGGACTGTCCCTGTAAACGGGGCTATTCCATTCCATTGTGAACCAATCTCCTTCTCCTTTAGGAGGACATGAATGAGACATTGTATGCTTCACTTGAACTGTAAAGATGCTGGGTTGGGCTTCAGCCAGGAACTCATGGGGTCGTGGATGGAGGTTCAGGTTGATCTAGAGCCCGTGTCAAACACAAGACCCACAGGCCAGATTAGGCCCACAGTCTTATCCAGCCTGCAAAAGTATTTTAATTTTCTATTATTTTAGCACTACATTCCCAATACTATTCCCAGCCTGTATTGCCACATAACTTGCACTTCAATGCTCCTACCACATAAGCTATTGGATAGTGATTATACATCAGTTCTACACAATTCTGTAGAATTTCACACCAGTCATATCACCAAATGGCAGCAGCTACAGTTCAACCACTATAAACACCTATCATTAGCTCAGCAGCTCAGAAATAGAACCTAAGTCTTAATGAACATTCAATCAGATAAATAGGTTTAAATGTCTGAGCTCCTGGGAACATTTAAATTGTGAATATTTCAGGTATTCATATAATTTCTCAAGGTCTACTACAAGTGTCTATATTTTACTGTAGAAGTTTTTTATGTATTTTAAATAAACAATGGCCAGTTTGGATTATAGCACATCATTAATTAGAAATTAATTTAAAACATAGTTGTTCTCTGGCGCACGGATCTGTTGAGATTTTGTATTATGGCCTTTTTAGTGGTTGAATTTGATTCCTGTGATCTAGAGTATGTGTCTGAAGCAAAAAGGCAGCTATGAGAATGACGCTGTCCAGAAGCTTGGTGGTGCTGAATTTTATGGAGGTTTCTGGAAGTGCAGTCATTACATCTTACAGGGTGATATGAAGACTTTCCCAGTGATCTTGACAATGTGCTGCAGTTTGTCTGTTGAGCAGCATCAGTCAAAAGACCATGGAAGCAACATTCTGTGATGTCCCTGGTTGGTATAGTGTAGTGGTTAACATCTCTACCTTCCAGGCTGTAGGCTGGGGTTCAATCCCCACCTGGGCAAACACCCTACACTATACCAATAAGAGTCCTTGGGCAAGACTCCTAACACTGCCTTCGCCTACCTGTGTAAAATGATCAAATTGTAAGTCGCTCTGGATAAGAGCGTCTGCCAAATGCTGTAAATGTAAAAAAAAATTTCATCCCATCAGAGTGTGCTGGAAATGACCACAAGTCAGGTATTTCACAAAGCATGTTATTTTCTCAGGTGTTATTTAGCTTATTTAGAAATTCCATCAGAAGTAGAAAAGACTCAATCATACTGATCTGTTTGCTGATTCAGTTTTCACTGGGACTATTTTATAGGTGATGAGTTCTTTGAAGCTGTAGTAGAAATTGCATATTTTTGTCTGTACATCTGACTAAGCATTGTCAGTGATTAGGCCATGAAGGCTACGTTCACATTACCAGGTTGAAGAGGCACAAATCCGATTTTTTTGGCCTAATGTGACTCATATCTGAAGTTTTCAGGGCTGTGTGGACATGCAAATCTGACCTGAGCCACTTTCATATGTGATTCTAAATTTATACGTATCCAGTTTATGACCATGCAACCTTAATGTGAATATTTAGATCGTAATTCATGTGCTTTTTTCACTGCGTGTGAGCCATCGTTCAGCCTTACCATGGCAGCAGTGCAGAACGGACGTTAAAGCCCGTAAACAGTGGAAAAGCAATACATCTCACTTTCCGCCTTCTTCTTGTCTAATGATGAACAGATGAGAGTTTTAAGAGTTATTTTCTTCTCAGCAAAGGCTCGTTCTGCTTAATTTGTTTGCTGATGATGCACGTGACACACGCTTACGCATACGGGTCATTTCAGGATGCCGGTTCATTCACATTAATGACACATTTGGGTCACTTACCTAAACGAGTTTGAGCAGATTTAGAAATGAGGCCTGTAATGTTTCTTGTAATTTTGTCTGCAAATTAAAAGCAATCATTAGTGTACACTTTCTAGAACAGGTAGAAAACAGCTGTGTACCTTTGCTTATAGCTGTAGACAGTCTGACAGCTAAAATCCCAACTACAATTTTGTTCTTATTTAGAATACCCTACAAAACAAGCACAGTGGTATTTTTTGTCCTTCTTTCTCTTGTTTGTTTTTTTGCATCATCATTCTCATGTAGTTGCTTTCTTTCTGCACTCTGCTGAAGTTGTCACTGAGAGGAGCAGTGCAACATGTCACACTCTGTTGCCCTGTGTGTGTGTGTGTGGTGGGTCCCAGCTGCTCTGTGTGAGCATGCCTCAGGAGAAAGCTGTCCTTGGACCAGAGGCTGCCACAATCTGGAGCTCTCCACAGGGGTGGCTAAGCATACAGCAGGGGCTTACACAACTCTAACTGTGTGTTCGTGTGTGTGTGTGTGTGTGTGTGTGTGTCTGCAGGGTAAATGACTGTATCCTGCGTGTGAATGAAGTGGACGTGTCCGAGGTTTCCCACAGCAGGGCCGTGGAAGCGCTGAAGGTTGCTGGCTCAATTGTTAGACTCTACGTGCGCAGAAGAAGACCAATGTTGGAGACTGTGGTGGAAATCAAACTCATCAAAGGACCAAAAGGTTCCCAATTCTACCCTACACCAGCTCCAAACACCTCTTTCTCCTATTTTTATTTCAATGGCTACCGGATGCTCAGCACAGCATCTCTTAGCGTAGTAGCACATAGCACTGCATACCACATAGAATGTGTTACAGTGAGAGCGCCAGATCCTTACTCAAGTAAAAGTACCTTCTTAAAAAACAGCTTTAGTCAACATGCAAAAGTATCAGGTGAAAAAAGGCACTTAAGTACTGAGTATATTACATAGCTACAGTGGAATTTCTTAATACATCCAGCATCTATCGACAGAGGAACTGAAGTTGGTATGGCTGTATTCTTCTGTTTTTTTTGTTTTTTTTTGTGGTAAAATTAAATCACAAAGCAGTATAAATGTTGTCAGTGACAAAACATAAGGAAACTAAAAAAAAAAAGAAAAGGAATGGCTAAAATGTAAAGGCAGTTTCCTTTACTGACTAATATACTTTAGTACAGGGGTATTTAATTAAAATCCAACAAGGTCCAGTTAAAGAAAATTTCCTCAAGCAAATGTCTAACTTAAATTATGTTTCAGTGCCATATACTGTATACTGAAGTACCCTAGTAGGTATATCAACATCGTCTGTAGTTAACTGAATGTCAGATCAAATAAAGTACAATTGAGTCATATTTCAACAACATGTATCGTCAATTTTCTCTTTCGACCATCATGTAAAATAATCTGGCTCACTCTCTTTTCCGATTGCTTGGTTCTCACCTTATCTCACTTCTGTGTGTGCCTCACTTATTGGAGTAGCAGTGCTCATCACAATTTACAATGCATGTGATTGGTCTGTGAGTCTCCCGGGCCGCTAATCCGGACCCGTAATGACTAGAAAAGCTGTGCTGATTAAAGTAGGACCACCCCTTCGAAATTAAATAATTCTCCGTAGTTTATCAGTTGTAGGTCCAGGTCCGCATAGGACAGTATCTGGGTCTGGACCACGGTCTGCCTAATAGTGACTTCTGCTTTAGTAGAAATAAAAGTATTATGATTTGAAAATACTCAGGGAAGCACAAATCCATCAGTGTTTAATTAATATTTTAAGTATATATATATTTGATTAAATGTAACTGGTTACTACACACCTCTGGAGAGTGCTTATAAACATAAAGCTAAAATTTCTTTTATACTCTGCTTGTATAGATTTAATAGAAATAAAACTTAACATAATTTTGTAAATTTATCACATTTAAAATCAGCTGACAGCTCTTCACAAGCTCGCTGTTCTCAAGCTAAAAGGTACGTGGCGAAAAGACTGGGCTATTAATGTTAGCTGACAGTTAGCATTTTTTTATCTTAAAGACTTTAGATTGACTGCCTTTATCTGTAAGCTTGCAGTATGCAGCCACATGCAACCTACCATTTAGTCCTGTGGTCTTATTCTGAGCTTAATTTAATGCTGTAACACAAAATACAGAGTGGCCTGCTGTGGCATGTAGAGAAACTGTGCCAGCACATCAATGCTACTGTGTGCACCTTCATTAAAAACAATGATTTTGAAGTTTTGCATGCTGCAGTGGCCTTTAAAACACTGCTGTTATTGTTATTATTGTAGACACATGATTATGTATTTATTTATATAGTTGTGTAATGCAGTAATATTAATATTTACATTCTGTAGTAATAGAAGCAGCACTTTTCTACTTGTCTTAGGGTTAAACACTGCCAAAAATGTGGTAAAATTATGATGTTTTATCTTTCTACAAAGTTCAAATAAAAATAAAATATTTCAAATTTCTGTCAGATCTTCTACTTAGAAACTTAGGTTCTATGAAAGTTTAGAAACACAGTTTCGCTGTGTATTTTACTGAACTGTGAGTGTTATTGTAGGTAAATTATTATAGATTAAATATCTGTTAGAGAATTATGTGCTTTTTTAATCAGAATAACTGCAATAACAGTTGTTAATAATATAAGAAAGGGTTAAGTTCATGTAGGGAACAGGATCTAAGCCTTCTCTTCATCACATTACTTCTTGGAATTGCTTTAACTGTTTTGCTCAACACAAATGTGTCCTTGGCTGAAAGTCAAAGTAAAACAAAACACCGGATCCTCTGCTTGTGTGTGAGCGGTTTGTTATTTGTTTGTTGCTTGTGTATACGTTGTTGTTATGGTCAGAGTGGTAAATAGAGCGCTTTTCTAAGAAAGGCACTAGTTGCTTTGATGCATTATTTAGAAATCTGAGTGGAACACACATCACACACAATTTCAAAATCGCACACACACATGCAAAGTGTGAAGGAAGAGCTGCAGGCAACACAAATTATCATCAATGCACAGTCCTACCCAAACACCAACGCTGGAGACTCTAAAAGCTGTCAACACTTAACAACACAACCCTCTATTTGCAGCTCTATACAGGCACTGGAATGAATTTTAATCATGCTGCACAGTGTGGTGGATTTAAAAGAGTGGGCCTCATTAAAAGTCTCTTAATAAAAGCTGCAGGATGAATAGAGTGAAACTTTAGCACTCTAAAAAAAAGGCTGAGAAGAGAAGCATTTCCATTTAAAAGTAGTCATTGTTCTAACAAGAGAGGAGCCTGGGCCCTGAATACTGTATAATATTGTGTTTGATATATATATAATGGATTTTGGTCTCTCTTTCTTCTATTTTACAGGGCTAGGGTTCAGTATTGCTGGTGGGGTGGGGAATCAGCACATCCCGGGTGATAACAGCATCTATGTCACTAAAATTATTGATGGTGGGGCGGCACAGAAGGATGGCAGGTTACAGGTTGGAGACAGACTGCTAATGGTAAGTGTGGAGCTCCACAAAGACATGTAGAACTGGCCAGAATTGACCTAACTTTGCTCATAAATGTGTACTTTTCTAACATGTGTTGTTGAACAAACTGTTGTTGCTCCAAACTATAGCAATAATGGTATATCTCACTGACATTTGCCATTTATGTGAAGGAGACTGAAAAGCATGGGGTGCGCGATTCATTCACAACTTCAGGCATCAATCAATCAAACGAGTCACCGAATAAAAAAGAGCACAAACAGAAAACTGCATAACTTCATTAACAGCTACTAGCGCTGCTCTGTAGGCGACCCTGCCAGTCTGCAGTGACAGCAGAGGAGGGGAAAGTTCAGCTCCTCACTGCTTTAATACATTTAGGGCATCATATGCCTTAAAAGAGGGGGGCAATTATTTGTTATCGCCACCAAGAATTCTTCGGCGATGTGAATGTGATCGCATTTTCCCGTTCCAACTTAAATGGTGCAGCAACCTTGGGTTTCGGGAAATTATGCTAGGTAGCAACAAGGACATTAGCATATTACTAGCAGTTTTTATTTGTGTTATGAAGGAAATGACCACGGCTTTTTAACAGAGAAATACTTACATTTATTAGAGCCAGAGTTTTGCAGCACAATGAGTTCCTCATGCAGCATGTTGTATCTTGATCACTGTGGCTTCATGATTTGTAGCATTTCATGTGTTAAGCCTCAATATGCTAACTGTTTCCCAAAAAAATACCCCAGTAAAGGCATTTCTGTTATTTGAAAGAATATATCTTAAAAATTCTAAATGTCTCAGTGGTCACAGTAAAATATGATAAAATCAAATGCAAGAGGTACATAGCCAAACTTTTTGTTGCTTTGTAAAACTGAAATGGCAGTAGTTGTAGCAATAAGATTAATAATCACACCACCCTTTTAGCGCTATCATTTCACACTGTGTATACTAGCCAGCCTTACTGGGAATTTACGAGACTTTGTGAATTTCATACCAATTAAGTCATAAGAAAAGCTAAAACCACTAAACTCATGTCTAATCATAACCATTTGTAACTTGGGCTCATGCAGATGACTATAATTGCAATACTGAAAATAATCAATCCATCCATCCATCCATCCATCCATCCATCCATCCATCCATCATCTTCCGCTTCTCTGGGGTTCGGATCGCGGGGGCAGCATCTTAAGCAATGAGGCCCAGACCTCCCTTTCCCCAGCCACTTCCACTATCTCGCTGGGGGGGGATTCCGAGGCGCTCCCAGGCCAGCTGGGCAATATAGTCACGTCAGCGTGTCCTGGGTCTTCCCCGGGGTCTTCTCCCTGGTGGACTTGCCTATGACACCTCACGAGGGAGGTGTCCAGGAGGCATCCTAACCAGATGCCCGAACCACCTCAACTGGCTCCTCTTGACATGAAGAAGCAGCGGCTCTACTCCAAGTCCCTCCTGGATGACCGAACTTCTCAGCCTATTTTTAAGGGAGAGTCCAGACACCCTGTGGAGGAAACTCATTTTGGCCTCTTGTATTCGCGATCTTATTCTTTCGGTCATTACCCAAAGCTCATGACCATAGGTGAGGGTAGGAACGTAGATTGACTGGTAAATCGAGAGCTTTGCCTTATGGCTCAGCTCTTTCTTTACCACAACAGACCGGTAAAGAGTCCGCATCACTGCTGACCCAGCACCAATCCGCCTGTCAATCTCCCGCTCCCTTGTACCATCACTCGTGAACAAGACCCCGAGATACTTAAACTCCTCCACTTGAGGCAAGAGCTGAAAATAATCAGTTTGCTATTTGTTTGTTTACTGTGATCAAACAATTTTCTGTATACATTATGCTATACTTCACTTACAGTAATTACATTTTTGTTGTGTACTGTGGGATAAAAGGATTATGGTAAATTATATCCATTGTCAATTCATACATAGGGAAAGCAGTAACTCATTTGACACAGAATGATGCAATTCACAGATGGTACAAGTTTGTAAGGATACACACACATTCTTATGAGCAATTGCTCAGCTAAAAGGATGGCAAACTTACATGTACCACAGACAATATACTTTCAAGGTAGCTTTTACCCCAAAGATACAAGCAATATAAATGTTCCTTCAGAGGTATAAAATTTTCCTTAAGAAGATCCAGTTTTGTATGTTAAGGGGGAAAAGTACATATTCATTTAAAGGTACCTTTGCATAATCTGGACAGTGAGTGTATATACAGTGGATGGTCAGTATATATATGTACCAGTACAGCATACAACAGTTCATGTAATTTAATATGAGTCAGCACTTGCTACTGGGTGCTGTCTCATAGCAGAGTCCTTCAAGAGCAGCTTCAGTCATTGCAGCAACAAAAACTGGCCTGCTACTTGCAGCGATTCCTGTTTGCTGCTTTTAAACTTGCACAGCAAGAGCTTAGCTAAAATGTGGCTGGAGCACAGCCAACTAAAATGTACTTGGTTTCGCTATCTCCATGCAGTAGTTTATGACTCAGGCTCTGCTGCCACTGAGAGTCGTTAAAGTCGTTAAAGCTGAGTTTGATTTAATTAGCAGGATCAGTGTTGTGTGTAATCCTGTGTGTGCAGGACACATTTGGCTCCACTGATGCACCATTGACAATTGAAGCGTGTGGTAAAGGGCATATGCAGTACTCTCTCTCTCTCTGTCTCTCTCTCTCTCTCTCTCTCTCTCTCTCTCTTAGGTAAATAACTACACTCTGGAGGAGGTCACCCACGAGGAGGCAGTAGCCATTCTGAAGAACACATCAGATGTTGTGTATTTGAAGGTGGGGAAGCCCACTAGTGTTTACCTTTCAGATCCCTATGGGCCTCCCGATATTACCCATTGTAAGTAGCTCTGCACAATCTTCTGTAATATAGTAACTCAGTAGTAATGATAGAAGTGATGTTGTATGCAATTTAGGGTTGTTTATATGCAGGTTACTGGTTGCTTAGAGTGTGTGTATGTAGAATGTGCATGTGTGTTATTGCTATTGTGTTATTTAGTTTAAAATATAATCTCTATAACATATTCTCAATATACATTACATTCAGTACCTGATTTTTGTATTAATGCTCCAAGATTTAAAAATTAATGCCTCTTCTATGTTGCTTGGCAATGATTAATGAACTTCATTGTTTGTCAGAAGAACAGATTTATTGGTTGGTTTATTGGTTTATTGCTGTTATTATCAATAATGAATGCACATATTTAAGAATTCTATTTATTATGTTGTATTATGCTTTCTTTTTTGTAAAAAGAACCTCAAGGCTGTGCATTCCAATGATTTTACCACAGTTGAGAGTTTTTCATTCTGCTTTGTATATCACCTAACCACACCCCTTATTGCCAGCATTGGTGTAGTTGCTCAAAAAAAAAAAATCCTACTTATTTCTCTGTATTACTGTAGTACTGGTGAAATGTATGTTTACACACATCATGTGAAATTAATATTGTACAAAAATAGCAAAAGTCAGAAACTGTAATATGAGTAAAAGTATTTGATCTGTAGTGCGTTACACAACTTCAGTCCTGCAAAAAGTAATTACTTTGTGCTACATTACCCCCCAGTTATTGTTTTAATGTACATTTGTAGCTGTAGAAACATACAGAGAAAACAAGATGTGAGGTGACTGGTTTAGATATAAATTGCTGTTGTGATCAATGAGAGTGTGGTAACACAAGGCTGTATTACTTCATACCAACTTTACTATTTGCTGTCTTGCTCTGTATCCCTTCTCCTTTCTGTCTCTCGCTGCAGCGTTTTCCCCTGCTATGGATAATCATATCTCTTCCGCTGGTAATAACGGGACTCTGGAGTATAAGTCCAGTCTTCCTCCCATCTCCCCCGGCCGCTATTCGCCCCTGCCACGCCACCTGCTAGGGGAGGAGGATATTAACAGGTTGGATGGCTTTTCATTCTTACGGTAATTCCCTCCCTCTCTCCGCCAGAAGCCACAGCCCACAGGTAGAATCTGTGTAGACCCGCCCCCAGTGTGTCACTGTGTGGAAATCCCTAAAGCAATGTGGGCAGAATCATCACAGCTTGTGATGGGATTGCTTTGGGATTTTAAAGCCCCTCTTGTTCCACTCTGTCTGGCCCTTTTAGTTCACCACCCCGTCCCTGGTGTTGGTCTGCCTATTGAAATGTCTGGTATGAATGTAACTGTGCTGGAATGGAAAGGCAGGACGTGTTCCTAGTGCTCTGCAGCACTGAAAAAAGTTTTAGATTGTGTTTGTTTGCTTTACATGTGTACCTCATTTATGCTTCATTTCCACATTAATAAAATGTTATGTCAGCACAGTTGATTTGACCAGACTGGCAACTGGAACATGTTGTTTTGAAATGTGACTCTAAGCAAAGTTTTCCAAACAAAGATTAAAAGACAAATCGGTTATTACCTGAAATATGCAGACAGGCAAAAAATACTAATATTATGTATCTGTTTTTAGTTATGTAGAAATCATTTACACATTAGTAAGGTAAATTCTGCACTTTAATTCTTCAGTGACACAGCCTCAAGGCTGACCCCAAATACTTTCTGTAAACTCTGCGTGTTAGTTTCATTTAACCAAGTGTGGAAGAATTGATCTGGTTGATCTTTTAACATTTTTATCAACTTTTCTGCAGTATTTATATACACACACACACACACACACACACACACACACAAATCGAGTGTGAGCATCGCCAGTCATCTGATATTATCATATTAAACTCTTCTGCGTGGCTTCTCTATGTGGAGAGCAGATGGCATCCAGGCTTGTTTGTCTGTGTGTGTGCTGAGTTGTTTTGGGGGGGTTATTTTAAGAGCCATATGGTTCCTGCAGGGCAGGAGATATTTCTGAATGGCTGCTCAGCGTAAAAACCTGAGACTAGCCGGCTGGAACAGGCCTGCATACGGGACTTCGAGAAACATCACAGCAGAAAAAAAAACCCTAGACCAATAGTCAGAGTACAACAGACACTCCTGTACAAAGCAGTACTACAAGGGTTGAGTTATCAATGATGTTGGAATTACCATTTGGAGTAACTGAGTAACCCTGTACACAAATTGAGAGAGGCATCAATGCTGTCATACTTGTTGCCGTTCTAGCTCTGCTTGCAGCAAACTTATAACCAATAACACATAAAGCAGAATGAAAACATTGTATATTTGTATTATCATTGATTTACCTTTTTTCCCTCAGTGAAACAAATAGAGAGAAGTTCAATGCGGAATCAGACCTGTCAATACAGAATGTACTTGTAAATTATCACATAACTAACTATGTAGTGAAAGTCAGCCTAAAATCAAAATGGAACTTTTTTTATCTTTGTGCTTTAGGTCATATTAAGCATGATTCATCATTCTGTACAAGTGGAAAAAAGTATCAGGTCAAAAGTATCAGGTCAAAAAAACTACATAAGTACTGAGTAACTTCTAAATCTACAGTAGAACTTTGTAGTAAATTCAGCATCCATCAGCAAAGGAACTGAAGATTCAGGACTGCCAATCAGAAAAGAGAACATGTATATGTCATTTAGATATACCAGTCTTAAAGGCATGAGAACAAAAACATCCTGTTTAATTCTAAGGGAAGAAGAGAGGTTTGAAAATTGTCATGTAAAAATGAATCACTGTGTCTGGTACATAAAACTGCACAAACGTCATACATGGACAGCAAAAAAAAATGCAGGAGATTAACGCAGGCAACATTAATGGCTAAGGTTCAACAGATAAATGAGCTAGACAGATATGGTATTATTCTGAACATTGTGTTTTTAATAACTTACTCATAAGATAATAACTGCAGTCTTTACAGCTCTACGCTGTTCCGCTGTGGCTTTTATAGTGAATTTCGAAAGTCAGTGCTGTGCAGACTTGCTGGTGGAGGGTGTTAAGGTCAGACTGGGCCTGTTGTTGCATTAACAATAAGAGTGCTGAGCCTCTAAGGATTTCTGTAGGGATATTGTTATAGGATAATGCAGCTAGAGGAATAGTTGGGAGGGTTATTTACAGCTGATATGGTCTTGCAGACACATGGCCTGTCCGTGGACCTGAGAGGGCCGTTTGCAAGATCTCAGAATTCCAGTGAGCTTACTGGCTTACAGCCACATCACATGTTTACCAGCACATTATCTAAATGCAGGCGAATAGAAGTGGGGGTGTTGGGTTGGAGAACAGGTAAAGTCACTCAGCATTTTAAATCCTGTTTGCCAGAGTCAGTCATGAATTGGTAATGAACCATAGTAGTGATGGGAGGGACCTTTCCTTGAGCTGTGAGATTGGGATTAGCATTTCATCCCTAAAAGCTTAGTCGACTCCAGGTGCCTCTGCTAGGCTTGGCTAATCTGCTAGTTTAGCCCCTCTGATCCCCACACAGTTATCCTGTGAAGGAAGAGTCCTCATGTATTTGAAGGGTCTTGATTAAAACTCCCACAAGCCACTGAATGTAACAGGAGAGGTCACAGCGTCGTGACTTTAAACCCATTGTTAAGTAATAGGAAGGAGAACTGATTCTGGCAGATAGGCTAAGGTGATTAGCATTGCAAAGCTTTATGCAGTTTTGCATAATAAATGTGAACCTATGCCATAGCTCAGCTGATGAATAATGGATTGGCTGTGACAGAAGGCAGAGGACTGTGTGTGAGTCTGTGGGTATGTGCTGGAGGCTGTAGGCTATGATGCAGTGTGGCGTGATGCAGTGTATATAAGTAGGGAGTGTGGTGTGTGTGTGTGTGGGGGGGGGGTGACTTATATAGTAGTCAGGCCACTATTAAAAGCTCAGCTATAAGAGGAAACATAAAGGTCCTACCTTACGTTGCTTCATTTAAAACAACAACATTTTCCACTTACCTCAGACCTAATCAGTCAGTGAAGATAGGCTTGGTGTCTAAATTTTGCTTCTTTAGTTTAATACTTGGGGCGGCACGGTGGCGTGGTGGTAGCAGGCGACCGGGGTCCTCTCTGTGTGGACTTTGCATGCTCTCCCCGTCTCTGCGTGGGTTTCCTCTGGGTTCTCCGGTTTCCAAAGACATGCAGTCAGGCCAATTGGACATGCTACATTGTCCGTAGCTGTGAGTGTGTGAGTGATTGTATGTGTCTCTCTGTCTGCCCTGCAATGGACTGGTGACCTGTCCAGGGTGTATCCTGCCTTCCGCCCAATGACTGCTGGGATAGGCTCCAGCACCCCCCCGCGACCCTGAGGGAGAAGCGGCTTGTGTGGTTTAATACTGGAGGCTATACTTCAGTTTAATACTGTAATATATGTAGTTTAATACTGTAAGACTAAATTGCTAACAAATGCTAAAGTCAATAATCACTGAAATCGTTATCTTCCACCCAAGATGCATCTGGTTCTTCATTAAGGTTGTATAGACTTGTTATTGTGGTTTAGAGCGCAGTATGATTCTCTGTGAACTATGTACACAAAATTTCACATTCTCTGTGAAAATGTACAAAACTTAACGAAACACTACATGACTTTTAACATCCTAACAGATTATAAAAAGATTGAACATCTTACACTATCAGACTGCAAAATTTATGCAAATTTATTTAGGTGACTGAAATATAATGGATCACACACTAAATGATTTAGGATCACACACTACATCACTTATAAGTTGTTGCTAAACTGAACCAAACTCAACGAACTTGTGTAAACGCACACATTTCTCCTGTTATAAAAAGCAAATAAACAAACATGGAGCAGTTTGCTGCTGCTGCTGTTTTCACTGCCATTTGTGCTGACACAGTAAAGAATCAACAGGCAAACAGATTTAAGTGAAGGTCATGAATATAAAGATGTGATCAGTGTGGTAGTTTTTAGGGTTTTAGATGTACATGCACTTGATTGTGGATGTGCCTTTATTAAATGAGATTTTTAATCAAACATCTTTGCTACACATGTGAGTGTCTTTTTGTCATTTTTCTTTTTTACTTGCATTTTCTTTTTTTATTCAGTTTTTATTGGCTCAGGAGTGCATTCAGATTGAGTTGCTGACCAGTATACACAACTAGATTATGCTCAGTCAGGCTGATGAAAGCACACGTTTGATATACTTCATATTTGTGATCTGCATGATAGTTTGATATACTTCAACTGGTCTAGAATGTGATCAGAATTAGAGAATCGGCTCTAAAATGAGGCTAAAAATCATGTATTGTAACCCCAGCTTTCTATAACAGGTGTTGTGCTGAATTCCTTCAAGGGCATGCACATGACAAAGGTCTATGGACAGTACAGATTACAGGTTGCTTCTATTTATAAATATCTATTTATCTGTCATACATTTTGTACTTAACATGTATGTGCCTTAAGATATATGTGTCCTTATATGATTTCTGTTTATATTTATAAGGGACATGAAGAGCCATCGCAGTCTGCGAGGCAGTCGGAATTTGGCACAACATCTGCAGCGTTCAGCCACACAGTGTTTTTGTTATTTTGTTAGCATTCACAGTATGTCATGCCGTGTTCTAAACTAGTGGATCTTAAACTGGTCCTCAGGACTCCCAGATGGTCCGCTCAACTTGCAACACCTAGGGACAGAGCAGAAATGTGAACAAACTGAGGAGGTCACTTTGAGAACCACTACTCTAAACCACTTTGACAAATCTATGCAACATTCAGACTCAAAGATTCATTCTTTATATGCCTGAGTAGCAATTTGAAAAAGCTGATATTTTAAATTATAGCTTTAAGTAGACTGCATTCTCAACATCACTGGTCTGTGACATCACAACCACAACTAACTGGCAGTCTGATATGCAACTTATGCAACTTTTTTTTAAATTCTTATTCTTATTTTGTTGTAAATAGTCTAGAGATTTAACTTTCATTTTTATTATTTATAATGTTTTTACTGTTTCCCGTTTCTATTACTGAGTGCCTTACTTCTATTACTCTGCTGCTGTAATATCTTATATTACAGATGAATCTTATATTACTTATATGAATCTTATATTCAGCTTTCAAGCCTCAAGCCAGAAAAAGTAGTCTCCTTGGACAAAAATGTTAATCACAATTTAACTTACAGTATTGATGAGAAAAAAAAATCAATTAGATATTTTTTCTTATGCAGTATTAAGGAAGATGATCAGATTGAGAGAATTTTGGGAGATCTATTTATGGAAAAAAATTTTGGTGATTATTGACCTCTTGTTTCTGTTAGCAGTATTATCCCCATCGCTCCAGCAAATTAAACTTGGACACCAAAAGTATGTGATCGACTATGTGTAGGATAAGTGAAAAATTGTGTACAGTTGATTCTTCACCAAGCTACTTTGATGTAATGCAAAACTTTAAAAGACTCTGAACTGCTACACATGTTTCTGTACTCCAGACAGGCTGAACACAGCACACATCTCACTCTACTGCATGCATACCCTTTTCTCTGACACACTTTCACACACATCCCCACCTGAGTCACACTCACACACTCCCACTGTACATGATTCACTCAATTGCTTAAGTGGAATGTACTCCACACAGCAGACTCAGCTCAACACCCTCTCACATACACACACACACAGGGGTGCCCAAACTTTGTGTCTCTGGGGGCCAAAACGATAAGATAATACCTGGCTAGTTTATAAGCCTTATGTTTCTGCAGATCTTCAGTGTATATGGAAACATTTGGAGCTTTTGTGCTTTCAAAATGTTAACAAATGTTGTATTATTTAAATACTGCAATGGTTCCTTACATACAATGCAGGCTGTTGTTTCGTTCATAAGTTCATAAGTTCTCTGAAAAGATATTCTTTTCTTCTGAGGTCTCTAAATCCCCTCTTATCCAGGTGCCACTCATAGTACAAAAAAGAGGAATCAAGTCAACTTAAACTCAAACTTCTATAAAGTGTGTGACATTTTTTTAAAAATTCAAAGTTTAGTCAAAAGTTCTCCTATTATTCAATTCAGAATGACATCTAAGTTAGTTTACAACATACAGTTTAAGCTAAGCTTACTCAGAAGAGTTTTTTCTGACAGTTAATATGGTTTCTTCTTATATGTTGAAATTGCTTAAAGATTTTGTTGGATTTTTACTCAGTTGCTCCGCTAATTTAGGGATTGCCCCCATCACATGACGACACAGAGGAAAAGGGAGTTGCTCCTCTTTCATTGTTTTTTCATTCATTTTTTAATTATCATATTTGTAATTTAATGTTTATAAAAAACTTTTTGAGAATTGAGAAAAGTTTAAAAAGCACTGATTAAGCTTTCTATCCAACTTGACTTTTTATTTTTTACAGTGCTGCCTGTCAGTTCTGTCCGCTCATAACTGG
Organism: Pygocentrus nattereri; assembly: GCF_015220715.1. Classification (NCBI taxonomy): domain Eukaryota; kingdom Metazoa; phylum Chordata; class Actinopteri; order Characiformes; family Serrasalmidae; genus Pygocentrus; species Pygocentrus nattereri. The sequence goes on along the minus strand of NC_051228.1, from coordinate 29,844,139 downwards.
TAGCCATATGTGAATTGATGCATCTGCATTGTGGTTTTTTATATATATATATATATATATATATATATATATATATATATATATATATATATATATATATATAAAACCAGAATGCAGATGCATCAATTCACATATGGCTACCAGTTATATATACTTTTCTTAACAATATATATATATATTGTTAAGAAAAGTATTTGGAAGAAAGATTATGGAAATGTGTTCTTTCATGAGGGGTGAAAGACTGTCTGGGCCAGCTTAAATAACTTTACGGGCCAGCTTTGCCTGCTGACCGCAGTTTGGACAGCCCTTTCTAAGAAGAAACCACAGTGATTTCACTTATAATGTCATATTTCGTGTTCCATTTTTTAAATATATTTTTTTGGAATATCAGTTAAACATTCAGTGCTGTTACAGTCATATGTGATGTTTAAGTGTGTTAAATTACGTTTTATTGATTTTCAAACTGAAAATAAACTAACACATCCTCTACAAAGAGCATACTTTGGCACATTTTTATGCACAATTACTGTTTCTTATTATTGGAAATAATAAGACATCCAATATATCCTGTGTAAAAATTGTGCACTAAAATGAGCTGACAAATTCTCTATTTTAAGTGTGTTCCCTGCAGAAGATGTGTTAACTTTTCCCAACTTAGAAAATCAATCTCGTCTCTTGCTGCAGGGCTGCATTTTTAGAACAGTGCAGAGAGAGAGTGTCAGCTGACATTAATGGTTTTTATTTTTGCCTCTAATTCTGGATGATTTCCAGTGCGTGGCAAAGTCCTCCTGACAGGCTGCAAGTCAGCATGCAAAAGTGTGCATGTGCAGATGTTTTTCAGCAGCTGACACCGAAGCATCATAATTATTTATGCATACATACTAGAGTATGCATATTTATGCAAATCACAGCATGCTTGGTTAGAATAGATCAGGCAACATACATAAAAGCACTGGAATGCTACAGAGAGGCTAGGGCAGCTCTGTGTGGGGGGCTGCAAGGCACGGTGCTCTGGGATGGTGAAGGAGGGGACAACAGTGTGGTGTGTCATGGCAGCAGCCCTGCAATTTATACATTTTGGGGCAAAGAGGAAAGAACTGTGTACTAGTACTATTCAACTCTTTAACCTCGATGGTTAAAATTCAGTTACTAAAGGACTTGTGTCATTTCCTTAGTTTTGTCAAATAAAGTTTCATGTAGTACATAAACACTGTTATAGTTTCAAAACATACTGTCCACTCTCCAGTCTGTACAGTCTATATATGGAAACTAAGATAAAAAAACATTCAATTTCAGTGATGTCATAACAATCAACACATTTGCGTATTTGCCTGTTCAGTTCTGCTCATTTATGATGAAGTTATGCTGAGTGTTCCAGCCTGGACTGCTTTTTGCATGAGGTTCAATGCAGGGCAGCCTATCAGAACAGAGTTCCTTTGCATACATATGTTTTAAAGGAAAGTGATACTTCTAAAGGATGAAGAGAGGTTGAAAAATATAATCTAAAAATGAATTATGACTGTTAATTCAGTCATCAAATTATGACAATCTTATAAGTAGACTTCAGTAGAAAAATAAAATATAACAAAAGACTAATGTAGGATTTCAGCTCTTCAATCTTTAGATGTATTATTCAGTAAACCTTCTGGAGTTAAATCGAAGCTCTACTTCTTTCCTGAGTATCAACAGCATGGGCACAATAATTCCACATGAATTTATGTATTACATTCTTTTATATTCTTAGCACAGACATCATGAAAATGTGGTTGAAGCTGGTTTTAGATACACTGTATGTCCAAAACTATCCAGACTTTCGTTCTGTTTAAAGTGCACCCACTGCTTTATCGTGCACACACAGCTTGTATAATCTCTGTAGAAAAGCATTGCTAATGGAACAGAATACTCTGGAGCAGCCAAGCCCCCCTATCACTGGACTATGGAGCAGCAGATTTGCATTCTGTGGAGAAATGGAGCTGCCTTCAGTACCTTTGGGATCTGTTAAAGAGTGATTTGTGTCCAGCATACAGTTAAATCCTTGCAATAATGGCAGGACAACATCTAGTCTAAAGCCTTTTTAGAAGAATAGAGGATGTCACTGCAGCAAAGGCTAGCAAAGGGCTGTCACTGCAGCAAACTCCCTGTTAACCTAGTAAATGTTAGATGAGCTGGTATGTACCAACATTAGGGCATATAATTTACACTAGTTGGCTATAAAATTATATATATATAGTGTGTATGTGTGTGTGTGTGTGTGTGTGTGTGTGTGTGTGTGTGTGTGTGTATGTATATATATAATGCTATTAAAATGTGTTCAAGAAAACAGCCCAGTCAAAACATGTCTGATTTAGCTACCATGACAGTTTTATCTGTCTATTCAAACTAGCTACTTGTGCAGTAGACTGCCTTGGAATTACTTCAGATGTGACATTACAGCAGGAACAAAACACAGTAATCTAGGCTACTTAAAGGTTGTGATGTTATGAACTTGAACATGCCACTTCAGAAAACCATGCAAACATGCTGCACCACTGTAATTAAATGATCATGAATGGCAAGATGGGGCGGATAGACTTTAGCTATCTAGTTATTATCTGTCAGAGCAGTTTTCACAAAGTTAAAAGGATTTCATGCCATTAGTTAAATTAGTTAAATTTCCCTCAAAATATAGTTAGAGCTCTATGTAATGTTCACATAAACCGAAGAATAACTACTATAAAACTATGTGGACTCACATACAGAATTTAGGATTTCAGGAGTTAATGCAAAGAAAAGGAAGAGGGAGGACTGAGAACAGGATGAAAAGAGAGATTGTATGTCAGAGAGGTTGACAATACGTCCTTAGGCTCTGTCTGCAGTTGAGGAGTCACGAGCAGAGCCATAAAGCACAAGTTGGGATGAAGCAGACAGAGGAGAAAGAAGAGAGAGCAAAAAAAAAAAAAAAACTGGGCCAGTTTTCACAGCCACTGCTGTGTGACATCATCTACATGAGCAACAGAAGTGCTTTCAGTGCAGCTCTACATTTCCCTTTTTCTCTCTTTCTCCCTCTTTCTCTTCCCTCTCTCTTTTTCAGTCCTCCTTCACTCCTCCTTACTCTCTTTCTCTGTCTGACTGCAACAAATCTTCTTATCTCCTGCTGAATGATTCTTAACCAACTGTGAAAAGTGGTCTTAGAGTTGTAGAAGTCAAGAATGAAACTGGAACTTGACGAATTTATCACAGATCGGTCTCATTATGAAGTATTATTAACCATATAGGACCTAGAATTTACATGGTTCCTACAGATCATTAAAAAGGTCATAAAAGACGGAAAATACTTTTTGTAAATATTAGATGTATTAATTTCTAAGATGATGCCTGAAGGCCAGGTTGACGAGTCATTATATATATTACGTTTGCAACTCAAAGCATACCTGAACGTTTGATAAAACATGACAGTCGTTCATGCCATAGTTGAGTCTGCGGGCATTGTACAGTAGAATTGGTATTATTTGCCCTTTGGTCTTATAAAGGTATTGAAAAGCTTTGAATTTGATTTTAGACATTGTGCAGCAAACCTGATGCCTCTGAGGGAAGCTTTTATAAACTTTACTTTTAATGTTAAGCCTATCAAATCTAGTCTCGCTGATGATACATTCAGAGATAACAGGCCTCATTCACCAATATCTTCATAATTTTTTATTTTTTTTTAATATAAATGTGTTCTTAAGAAAGGTCCTAAATGAGTCTACATCAGATTCATAATGTGTTCTTCAACCGCAGAATTGTTTGCACCTTTGAGCTCTCGAGTGTGCATACATTCTGTTCTTACCTAAGAACACATCCCAAATAAGAAAACATGGATGAATGTCAGAATCTTTGTGAAAACTGCATAAGTGGGTTTTAAGAAGAATTTTCTTCTTAAGAATGGTTGGTGAATGAGACCCCTTGTCTTTATCCCCTTTAACTCAATAATCTACCCCCAGAGTAGATGGAAAACAAGCATGTCTACATTAGACAGAGTAAACCAGATCACTGTCTGTTTTTCATCACGGTGTAAAAGAAGCTCCATGCTATCTATATCGTTAAATGGATTATAATAGTTTCTGAGCGAGGATGGAATTCAGATCGCTCAGATGTGTTTATTATTGATGTGCTTTTAGAATAGGTGAGTGAAGTGTGCAGTATTTTTCTATTCATAGATTTGTAACAAACAAAATACAAATCTACTGATTTCCAGCTTAGTTCATGTTCTTTATGTGTACATAAATCAGTACAGCAGCAACATTGAGAAATCACATTAAGGACAGAGAAAAGTAGATTATCTGGTAGAAATAGACTTTGGTATTGATTTTAACCTGTTTGAAAGCACTTTGCTTCAGATTTACACTTGGTAATAAAGTCTTTGCAGCACTGCTGCCATGACTCAGGACTTGGTGAAAGTGTTGGGTGTCTGTCTGTTAGTTCTGTGGGTCGATGTCCAAAGCCCAGCTGTCCCCTCTGAAGTATCTGTTCGATGGTGTCTGTGGGTGTCCAGCTGTTTGTAATTGTCTCAGCGTCTGCATGCAGCATCCACTCAGAACTAAGCACATTTGGGCACTTTCAAACACACCTCAATAAAAATAGCATTCATTTTTGGCTCTATGTATATGCTGACCTGCTGTCTCTCTCTGATCAGAAATCCCTCCTTAGATGACGGGGAGGGCCACAGGTTTGATTCCCAGCACTTCCAGTTGAGGTGAGAGTCAGACGTTTGGGATGAAACGCCACGTGTCTGTGGGTTTCATGTAGAGTTGCACAATATTGTTTGTTAATTGTTATCTCAATACTGTTTTTTTTTCTGCAATGCTGATAATGCAGCAACATGCAAAAATATGCAAATGAGTCTCAAAGCAGTCATTCAGTTTGTCATTGTGTGCAGTCAGCATCCTGACAGGCTGGGAAAATATTGAGTTAATAGTCATATAGTTTTAATGTAAATAATATGCAATGTTGTGCAAAAGTCAGAGACCACCCTTCATTTTTTAACCTTTCTGTTATGTTCTACTGTAAGGAACCATTATTGTTTCTGGGTCAAATTGCCATGATGCTTATTTAAATACCATTTGCCTTTCTTGGAGTTGATGGATGTGGGACGATACTCTAATCTCTGACTTTTACACCATGTTGTATGTTTAGTTAAAACATTAAATGAGTGTTGTATTTATCTTTTTTTATCTTGGTATTTTTATTTAAGGTAAAGTCACAATGTCGTTCCCAGTAGTCCTTATCATTTGTATTAGACTGCTTAGAAGGTTTTATGTTTAATTGTATAGGAGTACAGTGTACTATCCATAATATTACATTACTTACAGATCTACACTGTTAGTACGAGGTGCTTAGTAGACATGGCCTGTCGTTTTGCTTCCCGGTGCCTCCAGAAGTATAAGCACAATCTGTTACACATCTCTACTGTCTGTTCACCGTCTCTATCACACAATTCCAGCGTGCACGACTCTCACCATCAGCCATCAGCTGGGCTGTTTTCACACAAAACACTTGTTTTTCTATATGTGAATACGGTGCTCTGTGGATGTGTTTAGAACTAATTTCACTGTTCAGAGTGTGAGGAAAGGATCAAGTTGCAACATAATTCTAAGGGAAAAAAGAAGGGCAGTACAGCATTAATGGAAGCAAGAGGATGTGTCGATTTAAAAGAGAGGCATAGGGGATCGCTGATTGACAGATAAAGCACTACTGGTGCAGAAAGACCCTGAAGAGCCACTTATGCATCTGGTTCAGACTGCCCATAGCCCTGTTTCATAGTAATATGATTCCAGTAGTGTGAATGTTGAGCCTCCGGGACGCCCATTATTACCAACAAAAGACTGGTGTTTACCAAAAGATCATGTTCACCGTCTCTAGCGCTCATAACAAGGTCAGTACACAAGTGTTATTGCTATGGGAGTGGACACAGAAACAGAATGCAAAAGCGAACATGTTGAAAACAAGTATACTAAATAGTGCTGCACAATTAATCATATATTTACTGTATTCACATTGAGTTTCCATAATAACCTCACCGCAAACAGTAAACATTAACTTGTAAAATACCTTAAACAGCATATGTATTTGCAGTCCTAGGTGTTGTTATGTGTGTATTTTTATTTTCATTGTAGTATCATCATCACTGCAATATCCAACAACTTTTCCAACAATTTTAGGTCCATGTTGTGCAGCCCTAATGTTGAATTTCATTTACAGTTGATATGTCAACATGATACAGCAGGTAAAGATGAATCATTGCTTTACTGTTTGAAGAACTTTTTCTGGAAATGAAGAACATTTTCTGGAAGAGCATGCAAAAGTAAATGGCTCCTAAATATTCCCTGTGGATTGTTTTAGAGGATTATTTTTACAGGTGCGTATTTCTGCTGTACAGGTGTCTGAAGCCTTGAAGGCTGAATGCATATTAAAGAACCTGAGCTGACTAAAGCTTAACTAACTGCACTAAGGTCCCTTGTTGATCCTCTAACATTGCTGCATAAAGTTGATTTCCCTCTCTCTCTCTCTCACTCTCTCTCTCTCTCTCTCTCTCTCTCTCTCTGTCTCTCTCTGTCTCTCTTTCTGTCTGTCTCTCTCTGTCTCTCTTTCTGTCTGTCACGCCTGCACACTAACGCACTGGTGTTCTGCTTTCTGCTCTCTCTCTTCCTCCCCAGGCCTCCAGAGCCCGTTTACAGCACTGTGAATAAACTGTGTGATCGCGTTCCCTCTCCCCGTCACTACTCCCCTGTGGAGTTCGATAAAAGCCCAATGCACTCCATCCCTTTCCCCCACTACCACATAGGCCTGCTCCCTGACTCCGACATCACCAGGTACTGACCACTCAATGCTCTGCATGCAAATGAGGCTCACCTGCATGCCACGTCCACAATCTGCTCATCTGTTATTCCTTCAAACCCCCCACCCCCCGCCAAAACCACATGTACCCCCTAGCCTACCTTTATGAACTGTTCCAATGTTTTGAGACCTGTGCCAAACTTAAACCTTTAGCCCTTAGAAGTTGAGGGTTCATTCATTCTTTTTGCTGTACTATGCAAATGGAAGTACCGCTTTACATATTTTATTACACCATTGTTATCATAATTATGTTGTTATTACAGAGATGTATGCCATTAATTACACTTACATTCAATTTACAGTCTGTATCAACAGTTTTGAGTCTGAATTGTTTTACCTCTTTTTCCACTTTTTTTCAATTTAAGTCCTTTGGAATATCTCGTCTGCTTTCAAATGCACATATGGCCTTGATTTGATGGTTTAGAAGCTGTACTACCAACAAAATTTCTTTGCTTGTTTCAGTTAGCTATAAGTAAGAAATAATAATAACAAATCACATCATAAGTTTTTGTTGCTAAAAACTGCACCTTCTAAGGGTTAATTCTTTCATGTCTTTAAGCTAAGCTTTTTTCTTTGCATTCTCAAAGTTCAAGTACTCACACTACAGAAGCCTTTCTCTCAAAGTTTCTTTGAGAATGCAAAGAAAAAAGCTCTACCTAAGGAAAGACACAGTAAAGAGCCGTCAGACAGACATTTCAAATGCTCACTGTTTAAAAACTTCACAAATTGTGCTTTCCCTAAGCCTTTGACTGCCTCAGGCTGTTAGCATAAGAATTTGCACTGAGTAGGAATTAATCCATATCATGCAGTCATGGAGAAAATTGGAAATGAAAGATGCAGGAGGCAGACAAGAAATGGAAACAGATGGATGAAAACAGTCATCAGCAGTTATCATTTCTGACTTTGTGACCTGAGGTATCTAATAGTTTATCCATAAGAGGGCGAATAGCTGAGTGCTCGAATTTCAGATGTGACAGTCACAGAAACAAACAAACAAAAACATGTCATGTTACAACATGGATCATGTCCAAAATGATGTCAGCATATTTCATACAAGGAAGACAAGCTTCAGGGAAGAGGCATAGTGGTGTTAAAGGCTGGGGGATAGTTAGGCTGTGATAGCAAAATCATCTGGGAGGCATAAAAACGTGTCACAATTTGCACATATCATACATTTCTGAAAATTGGAAAAATGTAACATGATTACAGTCCTCATGTTTTGATTCAATCTGGACGTGTTTTCTTATTGGGAAATCCAAAAGATAGACCTTAGAGTATAGTGTAGAGTAGATTAGAATAGAATAGATTTAATGCCTGTTAAAAATGGTCAAAAATGACAAAATAAGAATAAACTTTAAGATATGCAATTTACAATATGCAAAAGTTCAAACTGCTTTCAAATTATGTGTTTTTTAAAATCATAGTGAAAATAACAATCTTCTACAAAGACCAGACTTAAATATGGCATTTGTTCATGCAAAATACCAGTGAACAAGCTCTGTTTATTTGCTGAGTTTACATGACAAACAAAAAAATATGATATGTTCCATAACTTTGCACAGGTCACATTTTAGGTTTAATTTTTTCTCCAATATGGTAAATTCAGTGAATAACCAGTAATAATGCCTTACAGTGTTTGCATTCCCTGTAGAGGGTGTGTACTTATTTTGTCTTAGAAAAACAAAAAATAAATAAATGAAAAATAAATTAAAATTTTTAAAAATATTTACCAAGAGCCCGAACTTCTACATATGACTTTGAGAATACAATTCTTATTCAACGCTCGTTGCATAGCTGGCCCTTCAGTAAGGCCCACAAGACATTGTTCACAAGTTGTGACCAGTTCCTTTACTTCTGATACATTTATATAAAAGGTAGTATGGGTTGATCTTTGCTGTTGGTTTTACTTTTCTTTGTCCACCTCCTGCCCTTTTACAATGAATCAGGGCACCAGAGTGCCTGAGCCCGATTTCCTTTCTGACCCTCTTTAACCCCTCCAGCCCCTCAGTGTGTCTCTGGATTTATTCGTTGATTGTATTGTTTATTGACAAGTCTCTGAAGGTCACTGGCTGGATGTTCACAGGATGTTGAGTGGGGTGCGCCTGCAGCGTTTAAGCGCTGTCTGAGCTCCGTAAACCGCAGCGAATCGATTTCATCTCCTTTATTGCCCATGTAGCTGTTTTCATTTTATTTGTCTGAACAGTTTGACTTTAATTGGCTATGAAACAGCAGTGTCTCTTCCCTCGTTTTGCTGATTAAATGAACACTGATATAAAGTTTATAGTCCGGAGATTAATGGAGTTTAATATAAGACGTTTTATTTCATAAATGGTGTGTGCGTGTGTGTGCGTGTGTGTGCGTGTGTGCGCGCGTGTGTGTGTGTGCGTGTGTGTGCGTGTGTGTGCGTGTGTGTGTGTGTGTGTGTGTGTGTGTGTGTTTGCACGTTTGCGTGCTAAAGGTGTAGCTGAGTGTGAGAGTGTATTTTTGGGGGTGCAGATGGCTGTGGAGCATCTTTGCTGTAGCTAGCTGCTGCACCTAGCGCCATGCCTTCATGTGGGAGGACTTTGTTTACTGATTTGTTTAGAATTTCAATGATCATTGCATGACTTAATGAATTATAAAGTATTTGCTAATTGGCTTCAGAGGGAATGGGACTGATTTTTATCAGACCACTGAAGAGCCACAACACCTACTACATTAGTTAAAAGCTTGGCACATTCCACTTCATAATAATATTAATCTGAATATGGTAGCACTGACGTTTTTAATAGAGGGTGGTCGTTGTTTGAGGGGGTATGTTTTTCAAATTGGCAAATTTGTGATGACATGAATGTGGGTGTTTGTTGTTCTAGAGCACTGTAATTTATTCAGAGACAGCAGTTTTATGAGAACTCTCAGCTGAACCAAGAGACAGAAATGGAGAGAGTGTGCTTCAGCTAATGTAACCGTAACCTAACCTCTGAATTAAAGCTTCTTCCACACGTAACAGCTTTACATAACCCTGTTGAGATGGTTTAACCTGCATTGTTAAAATATTGCAAGAATTGGTTAAAGCACTCTCTTTGTGCTTCTGTCTGACTCAATGTCATTAAGGCTACATCTCCTAACAGTTCATATTCTAAACTGTTTTGTAGACTTGTGATTTACAAAATTATATTCTGAATTTGACAGCATGCCACAGTCAAACAACACATCTACCCCCTGTTGACATCCTTGCTCTGTGTTCTAGAGAAAATTTAGGAGCTTTAACTTTTTTTACTTCTAACATATTTAGTGATGAAAGAAGTGTAACAAGCAAAATAGAAAATGTACATACACCAATTTAAGGCTTTTTTTTGAATGTCACAAAAATGCAACCCTGGGCCTTAGAGCACGTTTAGCATCATTCACGCAACAGCCCCCTTTTCTCTACTGTAGTCAGTGGTCCCAGCTCTGGTCATGCAGACCTCATCTCTGTTTTTGCTGGGGGTTTTTTTCTTATATTTTTTGCATTTCTTGAAAACTGCAATTACCCTTTGCATTGTGTTAAAATGCCATGATAAATAGGCCAACAGAAAAGGTCCAAAATTGAAATAAATATTTTTATTTAACTTTCATAACAAGATTTTTTTCCATCTCCTATAAAGTTACTACTATATAAGTCTTTGTGTGTTATACAGGGCTGTTAAAAACTGTTTGCATCCTATAACACATGGCTGAGAGGTAGACATAGGGTGCTGTAATGCAAAGTGGTAATCAACGAAAACTAACCTCATTTTACCATCATTAACATTACATGTAAAAACATATTTGCTAGGTTTACTGTCATTTTGGACAGTGGTTAATTAAAGTGGTTATTTTATATTGTAGCCATCAGGACCCCAGTTCCTTTTAACACTACTGTTAAAAAAGACAGCTGAGGCAGTTTCTCTACATTTTTCTAAATGTTTTCAAAAAGCCTTCTTTCACAGCTGGAGACCAAAATCACTAGTGATACCTGGCCTGAGATGATATTTAGCAAAACCAAAGCTTGGAAAATATATTGTCCCTATCTAAAAATATATGCATGTTTGTTTTTTTCTATTTTTATTTTTTTACATTATTTAAGCAACAGCAGCTGTTTACATTGCGTGAAAATTCCATAATGATTATATCAATAGAAATGCTCCAGAATAACACAGACAGTATCTGTTTATATTGACTTACATTGTAAGTAAAGACCCCCCAAAAAAACAAAAAAAAAAACAAACAGCATCAGTGAAAGAGCTACTCTGGATAGGCGTTTTTGTATTGGTGACTTCTGTGATTGTAAAAGACATTGGGTTGATGCCACCTTGGCTCTGGGAAAGTTTAAGCCATTCTGCCTGCTCCAGATGCCTTAGTGTTCCCCTTCTTGATGTGGCTTTTTGCTGTGATTAATGGTTTGTTGTGAGCAGTGGAACGAGAGAGGCATGTTAATTTTGTTTCATTTATGAGGACAGTGTTTAAGAGAGCCAAACCATAAATCACCATTCCCCTGGGCTGGATCTTATCACTGCTAATTGATATGCAATGTGTGACTACTGGAAAAAGGACAAAGTGGCCCAGTTCAACACACACTTAGTGACAGGCTTGATGCACTCGTCTAGGCTAAACACCACAGCGGGACCCCTTATGTGGATCAAATGTGTTTTTTTGTACAGATACAGTTTTTATTACATATCTTTTATTATCATTTTTAAAGCAGAATAGCATATGGCTGGTTAAATGTGAAGCACTGACTTTAAATTCACAATAATGTAATAGTTTTTTAGTAAAAATGCAAAATATTTTTTACAAAATACAAATCCAGTTTTTCAGAACACTTGTTGCTTTATGGTCAAGCTGTGTAGAACATTAGAGGAAACCCATTCAGCTAAATGGGAAATTCTAGCACACAACTCAATTTTCAGCGATGCTATTCCTAATCGGACCATTTGTGAGTTTTTAGTATCAGCTGTGTTGTTGTAGCTAATCGAAATAATGCAGAAATGACTGACAGAATTTCACACCATGCTAATGTTAGCTCATTTGTATAACAGAAGAATCTATACTGGACCATTTCTAACAGTATGACCTTTCACATGCATAAGATATGAAATTAAAGCTACACCATGTTAGATTTAGGGATTTAGAGACCTCTCCGGTAGAAATTTGTAATTGCATACAACATGTGGAACATTTTATAATGATAGTTGTGCTTCAGATCCCTTCTGCCAGTTGATGGATCTGATCATATTGAACATGTTGAAAAAGTATTCAAAAAGAAGGCGAAACCTGGTGAAGGTTGTGTCATCTGAGAATGTAAGTGAATTTTCTACTATTGTCATCGTAGCTTCAGTATAATGTTGATTTTGCATTTGAGGCCTGAACATCTGGCCAGACACATGATGTGGTCCAGAAAAGTACAATCTGACCTGATGCCTTCTGCTGACACCATGTTTTAGCGTGTTTAATTTTTCTCCTGAATGCTGCTTCTTGTAACTTTAACAAAAATTCTCACTCAGTGCAGTGCAGTTATACCAGTGGAACAGCTATCAAACCTTTGACCCTACAGTCATGAGTTCAGTCTTTGATGGTGCCGCAGCCATTTGTGGTTTTGAGTATAGGAGAGCATAATTGGCCTCGCTCTCTCTGGGTGAGTAGGATGTCCCTCCCCGTCCTCAAAGTGCTGGCCAGGGCGGGTGTAACAGAATGTAACAGAATTGGCAGTTAGCATTCTCCTCCAATCATGTTAAGCTGTCAAATGATGATGCTTTAGTGACAATTCAGAAAAGTGTGACTGGCTTCAGGTGTTTTGGAGGAAGCATGCTTGTTCACCTACCCAGCTTTGTAGAGTTGTAGAATCACCTAGCTAGTTGGTGGGAATTGGCCATGTCTAAATTGAGAAAATCTTTTCAAGTTTTGACAATATCTAATCAAGTTTTAATGCGTTTTTTGCTAACATTCTGCAAACCTAGCCCAACCTATCATAAGTTGCTATGAAAGAACTCATTTATGGGTGGAGAATGGATAGATCAATTGCAGTCTTTGAGTTTTAAGATGCTTAATGATGCTTGTGACTAACAGAACAGAAGTCTAGGTAAAGAGTATGTGGTGCTTGTGTATTAGCTGCAGTGGTATTCCCTAGTTCTCCTCTGCTGGCTGTGCACTGTGTCTCCTTCTCTTCTAAATCCAATTACAGTGTGGGATCTGTGCTATTGTGAAGCATCTGCTCCACTGAACCGGCAAATAATCAATCTCTCTCTCTCTCTCTCTCTCTCTCTCTCTCTCTCTCTCTCTCTCTCTCTCTCTCTTTCTCTTTCTCTTTCTCTTTCTCTTTCTCTCTCTTTCTCTTTCTCTCTCTCTCTCTTTCTCTCTCTCTCTCTCTCTCTCTTTCTATTTCTCTCTCTCTCTCTTTCTCTCTCTCTCTCTCTCTCTCTCTCTCTCTCTTTCTCTCTCTCTCTCTCTCTCTCTCTCTCTCTGTCTCTCTCTCTCTCTCTCTTTTTCTCTCTCTCTCTCTCTCTCTCAGCCAATATGATGGTCTTCATTCTCAAATCTCAAAAGGTTAAAGCCGCATTAAAGCATTGCAAGTAAAGCACACACTGTTCATACAGGATTGTCTCGCCCTCTCCTCAAGGAAGGTGTTGAGTGTGTGAGAGTGAGATAAACAGAGCGTGTGTAATGTGAGAACTATTATCCTTGCAGCTGGATCAGAGATACAGTATAATCCCAATTAAACCCCTAGCTGTCTAACAGCAGCACTGAATTACCAAACTGCCTTCTTCGGAGGGCCAAAATGCTTTGTCTTATAGATTTTGCACAGAATAATGCATAGAGTTCTTCAATTGTTTATTTTATTCTTGACCATATACAGGCAAATAGTGAAACTAAATGGTGTATCTTCAGGGCTAAAGTGTAACATGTATAGTTGTTTGCAAAAGTTCAATTTACGGTCAAATTACGTTTTATTGATTTTCTGAGTTTTCTTTTTTCCAATATGTTAAATTCAACAAATAAAGTGTGCATTAAAGTTTACAGAATTGTGCTCTCTGTAGAGGATGTGATAAATTTGCACAAAATTTGCACAAAATCATTTGACTGAGGACGCTCAAACTTTGCATACACCTATAACTTGTTAAGCATGACACAAAACAGTGCACAAAACTAAATATTAAGATTGTCTCTAGCAGTGCACATGGTCAATAACAGTTTATCACTGACCACAAGAAAGTGACCGTAGTAACAGTAGTAATTTTGTAGCAGCATATGATGCTACTTAATATTGTGATAGGCAGCATATTACATTTAAGAATCTGTAATTCTAGAGTGATATGCTTTACCACCATGTTGTAAAGTATAGTTGCATCTGTCCTAATAAACATGGAAAGAAAAGTTATCTAACTTGTAGAGGTTAAGAGTTAGTCCCTTTTGTTTTTCAATAATTAAAAAAAAAATGTAATTACATATTTAATTACAATTTTCCATTTGATAGTGTGATAGCTCATGAACTTTGTTAGCTTGACAAAGCTGTCATCATAAAATACCAGGTGGTTACTGTTGCTTGTTAACACAAATAGCTAATCAGCCAGTCACATGGCCGCAACTCAATGCATTTAGGCATGTGGAGGTGATCAAGACAACTTGCTGAAGTGCAGACCGAGCATCAGAATGGGGAAGAAAGGTGTTTTAAGCGACTTTGAACGTGGCGTGGTTGTTGGTGCCAGACGGGCTGATCTGAGTATTTCAGAAACTGCTGATCTACTGGGATTTTCACACACAACCATCTCTAGGGTTTACAGAGAACGGTCCAAAAAAGAGAAAATATCCAGTGAGCGGCAGTTGTGTGGACGAAAATGCCTTGTTGATGTGAGAGGACAGATGAGAATGGGCAGACTGGTTTGAGATGATAGAAAGGCAACAGGAACTCAAATGAATAAATAAAATCTCTGAGGAACGTTTCCAACAACTCGTTGAAAGTGTGCCATGAAGAATTAAGGCAGTTCTGAAGGCAAAAGAGGGTCCAACCTTTTACTAGCATTTACTAGCTTTTATTATTGTAAAGTGGCTGGTGAGTATATGTATATATATATATGTATATATATATATGTATATATATATATATATATATATATATATATATATATATATATATACACACACACACACACACATACATACATACATACATACATACATACACACTCATAAACATATACAAACACACACACACACACACACACACACATATATATATATATATATATATATATATATATATATATATATATATAAACGAAATTTTAAAAACTATTTAAACCATGTATTTAATTGAAAATAGTACATCACAACAACATCAAACTTTAGGGTTTTTTGAAAAATATATACCTGTTTTGAGTACAATGCCAGCAACACATTTCAAAACAGTTGAGACAGGAGCAACAAAAGACCGGGTAAAGTTATGTAGTGCTAAAAACCTCTCAACTAGTTAGGTTAATTGACAACAGGTAAATAACAAGACTGGGTATAAAAGACTCATTCAGAAGGAAAGATAGGGAGGGATTCACCAAACTCGTTGCATTGGCAAATAGCAAAGTTGGGGATTTCATCATGATACATAATATCATTAAAAGATTCAGAGAATCTGGAGAAGTCTCTGTATGCAAAGGACAGGGCTGAAAAACAATATTAGTTGGTTGTGATCTTTAGGCTCTCAGGCAGCACTTCATTCAAAACAGACATGATTATGTACTGGAAAACACAGCATGGGCTCAGGAACACTTCCAAAAAACACTGTTTGAGAACACAGTTCATTGCTGTTTCAACAAATGCAAGTTAAAACTCCCATGCAAAGAAGAAAACATATATGAACAGGATTCAGAAATGCTGCCACCTTCTCTGGGCCCGAGCACATTTAATTGGATTGAGGTGAAGTGGAAAAGTGTGGACAGATGAATCAAAAATTTAAATTCATTTTAGAAATCATGGACACTGTGAATCCGGGCTAAAAAGGAAATGGAATGTCCATCTTGTTATCAGTGCTCAGTTCAAGATCCAGCGTCCATGATGGTATGGGGGTGCATTAGTGCATATAGTGTAGATGACTTACACATCTGTAAATTAATGCTGAACAAATGTACAGGTTTTGCAGCAGCATATGCTGCAATCCAGACGATGTCATTTTCAGTGAAAGCCTTGCTTATTTCAGCAAGACAATGTCAAACAATGTTCTGCACATATTACAACAGATGACTCTGTAGTAAAAGAGTCTTGGTGCTAAACCGGCCTGCAGTCCAGATCTGTCACCCACTGATAACATTTGCTGAACTATGAAATGAAAAAGACCACAAAGAAGACTCTGAAATCTGAAGCTGAAATCCTATATCAGGCAAGAATGGAAAAACATTTAACTTTCAAAACTACAGCAAATGGTTTCAAGAAGTGAGGAGTGGTAAGCATAGCCCTGTCCATATATTTTTTAAACATCTTGCTGGAACAAAGTTCAAAACACAATTTCTCCACTCAGTGAGCTACTACTGAGAATGAAATACTATTAAATTACACCAAGCTTCCATTATTGTCGTTCAGTTATTGGAAATGATAACTGTGACTTTTAAGAGAAAAGAAAGGGACTTCTGGCATTGTTTTATGGCCCAAGGGCAGTTTTCTGTTGTTACTTGTCCAGTTGCCCTTTACAGAGGTCGATCAGATTTACAGAGTGGATCTATGGGAGTATTTCTGTGGGTCAGATACCCCAGAGAGGCCATGTCCAGGTAGTGGCTGTATTGACCTACACTGGGTAAAGGGTTTTGGAGATGGGCTAGACCTCCTAGGAAGCGAAATCGCTTAAGCAGGGCCCATGGTGAGCATATCAATACAGTGTGCCTTTCTGTGTCAATCACAGACACTGCACTGTGTGCGTTGTCTGCTCCGAATAGTTTGCTGACATTGTACCTCTGAGAGCTATTGATGTTCTTTACAAGTGTTGATATGGTTTTGTGGTAGGAGCATATTGATATGGGTCAAAGCTTTGATAGAGATGGCTTTTCTCAGCATGAATACATAAATAAAGAACTCTCATGAAAATGATAAAGAACTCTCATGAAAATGAGTTGATGATTTCACATCTTTACTGCGCCAAGAGCAGCATGTGAATCTTTTAGTGTTCACTTCAGTTAGTTTAGGAACACTGTCTTCTGATGGTGTGTGGGGGTGTGTGTGTGTGTGTGTCTGAGGATCTCATCTCGGTACCTAATGGCAGTCAGGCTACCTCTGGCGAGTACATGGAGGGCTGTGCGGCCCTCTGAAGAAATGCCACCCCACATCATTACTGACCCACTGCCAAACCGGTCATGCTGAAGGATGTTGCAGGCAGCAGATCGCTCTCCACAGCGTCTCCAGACTCTGTCACGTCTGTCACATGTGCTCAGTGTGAACCTCCTTTCATCTGTGAAGAGCACAGGGCACCAGTGGCGAATTTGCCAATCCTGGTGTTCTCTGGCAAATGCCAAGCGTCCGGCACGGTGTTGGGCTGTGAGCACAACCCCCATCTGTGGACGTCGGGCCCTCATACCATCCTCATGGAGTCAGTTTCTAACCATTTGTGCAGACACATGTACATTTGTGGCCTGCTGGAGGTCATTTTGCAGGGCTCTCGCAGTGCTCCTCCTGTTCCTCCTTGCACAAAATGCGGAGGTAGGTGAAAGTACCACCAACATTCAAAAGTGACCAAAATATCAGCCAGAAAGCAGAAAGGTACTGAGAAGTGGTCTGTGGTCCCCACCTGCAGAACCACTCCTTTATTGAGTGTCTTGCTAATTGCCAATTGCCAATAATTTCCACCTGTTGTCTATTCCATTTGCACAACAGCATGTGAAATTGATTGTCAGTCAGTGTTGCTTCCTAAGTGGACAGTTTGATTTCACAGAAGTTTGATTTACTTGGAGTTATATAGTGTTGTTTAAATGTTCCCTTTATTTTTTATATATATATTAGAGAGAGAGAGAGAGAGAGCGATACACCAAACAGACATACCATTATGTGGATTGTGCTGGTCTGAGTGGATCAGACGCAGCAGTGCTGCTGGAGTTTTTAAACAAGTCATTGTCACTGCTGGACTGAGAATCATCCATTAACCAAAAATATCCAGTCAAAAGCATCCTCTGGGCAGTGTCCTGTGACCACTAATGAAAGACTAGAGCATGATTAGTTCATACTGTACAACAAGAGATGAGCTATTGTCTCTGGCTTTGCATCTACAGGGTGGACTGACAATGCAAGTGCGTCTAATAGAGTGGACAGTGAGTGGAGCACAGTTTTTAAAAACTCCAGCAGCATTGCTGTGTCTGATCCACTCGTACCAGCACAACACACATTAACACACCACCACCACGTCAGTGCTGAGAATGATTCACCACCCAAATAGTACCTGCTCTGAGAGGGTTCATACAAAGTGCACCTGTATAGTAAGTGGAGCTGATAAAATGGACAATGAGCTTAGAAACAAGGTCAAATTGTATGCCTGATCGGTGTCTGATTACACACCTAGTCAGTTATGCTGAAGCTACCTTGGTTATATTTCTTAGCCTAATACATATAAAACTAATACAATGGCTGTGTGATCTGTTTGCTTAGTAAATGGTAGGTATTGCAGTAAGAGAATACTGATGAATGAAAACAAGAAAATTAAAAAAATAGTCAATTCTTTTGATTATATTTTGGGGGTAGAATACTGTGCAACACATTTAACTGCCATTTTAATATTGTTCATGTTTGTGTGCTGTGTTTAATCACTATTAAGATATTTATTACTGTATGCTTTAAAGTGCTTCAGCCACAAACTATTCATTATTTTAATTATACTGTACATGCATCGTCGGCACTTTTTTATTTTGCACTGTTTTGCACTTTCTGGTAGAGGCGACATTGCATTTCATTCCCTAGTATTTATATCTATCAATATAAAACGGCTTTTGAGTGTTGCTAAGAGGAAGGTCTACCTATAAACTATAAAAATTCAGTGTGTTGGCATTCTAAAATGCTTCGCACTGGGTGATAAATTAGTATAAACAAACAGTTCTTCTGCAAGTCTAGTCCACTGCCGATTTGGATGTGAGCGCTCCAGGGGTTAGTCAAACAGTTTACTAGAAAGAAAAATGAATGCACTGTGCTTTAAGGAGGAGTTTTTTATGTTTTGAGATATTCCTATGTAAAAGATCTATTTGCAGGTTCTATTTTATTCTAATGAACCAGTCTCTGATAAGTGAGATCAGCTGAAAACCATATTGATTTCCTTCTGGATCAGCATTTCGGATAGATTCTGTGCTTAAAACTACTGTGTATGACATGGCACTGAAGAAAGCAAGCTTTAAGTATTCATGCACTGCTTATGTCATTCGCTGACCGTGTTTGTGGGTTGTAGTCTGTCTGTGTGCTGTGGCCTTCACTCTTAAATAGTCTTTCAATGGAGCAGTGAAGCTTCAGCCCACTTACACACTCTCTCCAGCCCCCACACACACTCAAATACACTCACGCTCACACTCTGTCCAGCTTTTCGTGCGTCAGAACTGAAGCTCTTTGGTGATCATATCAGCCATCCAGTTTTCTGCAGCCACTTAAACCTACCATTAGGGGGGGTTTGGATGACTAAAGTGACTAGCAAACTCTAGTGAGTGCGTATATGTGGAAAATAAATAGATATCAAAGTAATTTTCCTGCGGCGTTCTTTTTTACAGTGTTATTTATAGTTATCTACCCACACAACAGGTACCATTTTGAATTGGTAGGATCCTAGTTGCATGGTCATGTTTGGTTGTTCTCCTTGGGAGCCTCAAAAATGGCATACTGAATCCAAAATCCATACAGATCAGCAATAAATTGTCATATCTAACATGAAAAATTATTAAAATGGAAAATATAGAAAAGGTCATGTACACCAAAATGTATGTATCATGCAGAATTGCTTTATAATAGTCCTCAATGTCAGTTTGACTATGATTCTTACAGACAGTTCTTTACTGTGAGTTTTCTGAGCTGCTGTTATTGGCTTCTCCAACTGAGAATTGCTAGCCTACCCTAGCACAGTATAGTGCCTGAAGTACAGAATTGGTAGAAACAGCAATGAACAGGCTGGAGGTGAGGACATAAATCAGTATTTCTCCTAAAATGTGAAATTTGAGATGAAATCAATTCAATAAGACTGCCATGAAATACAGGCTTGTAAGTCTAACTGAGTAGGTTTTGAGAACTGCTGTAGCAAAGGGCCATTTAACTGACATGCAAAACATCTAGTCACAGATCTTTTAGTGTGACATGTGCAATGAAAATAAACCTGGTGTATTGGTTGACAAATGCATGAGGATATTTTGTTAACTTGCTACAAATGGTCTAAAACAAAATATCTGAAAAATGTCAAGATCGTGTCTTGGTTCAGAGACTGGCCTATATTTCACTCTGAAAAATTCACTACAGAATAGGTGCAACTTCTCACTTCTAGCATTTAACTTGATAAGCAGCTATATGTTTCCCTTTGGACTCAATCTGACAGCTGTAGTGATTTTGAGCATGCAGTTTACATTAAACAGTCTGTGTAGTTCTGTACTGAAATACAACAAAAAACACTTCTACAGTGCACATCTCATAACTCATTTGCCAATCCTAGTGCAACTTCCAAACACAGAAAAAAGACATGCACTTTTAGGTTCCACTATTATGAACTGATAGCCGATCATATGTAATGTCACTTGTTCATTGGCTTTTCTTTTGTTAACTGCTGGGCAACGCTAGCACAGGAAAAATAATTTGTGCCATTGGCTCCTCTGTTGAAAGCTACTATATAATCCTAGCACTGGAAAAATAATGTGCGCCCCTTGGCTCCTCTGTTGATAGCTAAAGTCAATACTAGTGCAGGAAACCATTGGCTCCTCTGTCAAGGCCCTCTAGCCAGTCCTGTTCAGGAAAAGTATCAGTCATTCCAGCACCTGATATTCCTGTGGTTTTGAAGCTGTAGAATTCTATGAAAGAAGTTAATTTTTGGTGTTTTCCTGGTGGATTGCATGGAGGGGGATGGTAAGTAAATAGCCGGTGGGCAAGAAGCGTGTGGGTCCGCATCTGTAACAGCGTGAGTGCAGTGAAATCTATGCTGCTTTTCAGCGGACTTTAGGGAACAGAGGCTTTCAGAATTTAAAGTGAGTGCAATCTCTTTTGTTTGTTTTCCCATTTTAAATTAGGTTTCACGATGATAAATGTGAGGAAATACATGCAGAGAGAGAGACAGTACAGAAACTAGGAGGCAGGTAATAGCTTATTGAGATTCCTGTGGCTGCTGTAGAGGGGAGAGGTGTCTGGCTGTATCAGTGTTGTGCTGTGGAAAGGTGAGGCAGCCAGCCAGAGGGGGATATTGTACCTCAGCGAGAGAGCCAAAGAGACAAGGAGAGGGAGATTAATGCCAGTGATTTTGAGTTAGCAAGACTTGTACAGTCCTGAACTTGCTCGCGCTACTCCACAATCTTCAGGACAAGTCAACAAATATCTAGTCACTCCAGAATTTTTGCAGTTCATAGTGAGTTCTAAAACTGAGCAACTTGAGTTTTTAGTTTTGGATCCATGTTTTCATGGTTTCTCACATAATTTTGCAGTTAGTGGAGAAAATGGTGAGCTCTAGTCTTCTAGATGAGTTTAATGTGGGCTGTATTTGTTTCAGGGTCCATGTAATTTGTGATACTTTAGCCTTTCCAAAAAAAGCCCCCCCCCCCATGTACTTTTGTATGTACAGTGTCCCCAGAAAGCATGTGAACATTTGTACCATATTAAAGGTGTATTAAGTTCATTGACCATTTCAAGAATCATTGTTTTTTGGCAAAGGTATTATTTCAAATGGTGGCTAATTGTTATCATTTGCTGCCAAAATGCTTTTGTACATGATCATGAGTTCATGATCCCATAAATAAACACACCAATGTAAGAAAAACAGCCCCAGACTTTGCCGTTTTCACCTCTGTGCTTTGCAGTAATCTTAATGAAGTCTGGTTACAATTCTTCTCCAAGCTTTCTCTACATAAAGTGTCTACCATCAGTTTGATGTTGAGAACTTTTTAGCAGATACTTTTTGGGACCACTGTATGTACAGTATCTCAAGAGATGCTGTGAGAATGTTCCAAGATAATAGATTTACAGATCAGTAGCAACAAATTTCTATGCCTATCAATTTATTGTTTTTATTAACTTTGCTGTTTGTGTTCTTTTTGTTGCTTGAAATAGACAGATCTGCGCAGAAATGTGAATAATTACTTTAGGATTTCAGCTACATGTTTTGGTCCAGTGGCCTTGTACTAAAGGGGTTTATTTATTATTTTCCAATGTAGAGTGAAGTGCCAGTCATATGAGGAGTAGTCGCCATCTAGTGGTTGAAGGATTAGCTGCAAGATGCTGCACTTCTTGATGCATCAGCAATGCCTGTAATGTTAAGACCTGTATAAAACCACTGGCGTTTGAAGGTGTTATTAAAACCATCAAGTTAGAGTAGACTGAAATGTACTGAATGTACTGAGAGGTTGAATGGCTGTATTTAGTCACAGTTTCTGTTTTCCATGAAGGGGCTGTTTATCTCTACTGTGTCAGACTAAGCTACATGCTTCTGAGACATGGCTTGGCCTGGGGAGAACTCTCACTGTGGGCTTAACAGTTAAACTGGCCCAGTTAGAGAGAGGAGAGGAGTGAGGCTGGGAGGGAGAGATATTGAGAAAAAGCGAAAAAAAGAGACAAAGGGAGAGGGATAGAGGACATGATGGGGAGGAAGAAGAATAATGAGAGGAAGAGAGTTCTGACTTCTTGTGGCTTTGTGTATGTGTTGACATACATTCTAGTAAGTGGCTGAATGTGTCCTATTTATATGCAAAAGTACTGAGTGCAAAAACCACACTGAACACATCCTTTCCCCACCTAATGTATAGGGCTGTGTATTTGGCTAGATAAACCCCATGGTTCAACATATTAATGTACTAACTCATTGTTTTGGTAATATCAGAGAAAATGTTGACATTGCAAGAATGTCCACAACCTGTCTGTGCAAGTGTGGACAAGCAGAGAGAAAGAGGGAGGGAAGAGGAGAAAATTAGAGAATGACCTGTCTCCTTATCATAAGTAGGTCAGAGAGGAGTCAGAGCAGAGCTAAAGGCAGCGCTGGTGGATTAGCCTGCTGCACTAAAAAAGCCACGTCTTGAGCATTGTCACTTTGTGTTATCATCTGTAAACATCTGAGAGCAGCTGTCTCTGTGCTCCATTTGAAACTGTCTGAAGTGTCACAGCTGGAGGTTCACCTTTGTTTAATTGGCTTGGTCTGATGGTCCATCTGTATATGACTTTACCATCACTTTCTTACTCTTAGTCACTTCATACGTCTACATTGTTAGAAACACATTATAAACACATGATTATGATTAGGGCAAGAGGAAAGGTTGACTTCCCCCCAGACTGTCTCTTTAAATCGGACCCTACCTTTGTAGTCCATCAGAAAGGCCTTGTGTGACCTCCTCAGGCATGCTGAAGACTGGTCCTTGGAATTAGAAAGTCAGAGATATCACTTGTACCTGAGACATTGTTACCTATTCAGCTAATCTTCAGCTTGAAATATTTGCCTAAACCTGACTCGGGTCTGGTTCAAATTTTTAGTTGGCTAAAAACAGCGCATCTCACACTTTTAATAGATTTTACCCTGCATTCATCCTGCATTAGTTTTCCTCCATTCTTCCCTCCTACTTTAATTTTTTTGATGAAGTTAATAATCTGGCATTTTTCCCCACATGTATTGTTGACTGAATTTAGCAAGATGTACAAGGTCTGCGATTGTGAGAAATGGGCCCATGAGGAAGATCAGTTGATTCAGGAAATGCTGATGAGGGGCATCACTGTCAATTGCCTGAGTCTTTATGACTAGTAATCCATTGTTTTGTTTTTGTTTTAAAAGACTAAACAACAAAATTGTGCTTAACTGAAAAATAACTATTTTGGTATTATTTGAACCTTATCGCTGCTGTCAGAACAAAACCTCTTATCCCCAAAATGACAGCTGTACAAGGAAAGGAAAATACTTTAAATGTAATTCAATGGAACCAGGTTTTTACCAAGTCAATTTGGGTCATTCCTTTTGTTCCATTCAAATTTATACACAGTGTTAAATGCAACAGGCATTTTCAAACATGACAACAGTGGAGAAATTAGGTTTTGTTCCGACAGCAGTGGTATTAGGCTTGCAACAGATATTCAGTTTCACATGAATCCCTCGGTAAAGTTAAAGGGGAATTCCACCACTTTTTCCAGAATTCCTCTATAACTCGTGGTTAAGATATGATCAAAGTCATTCAGACTGATTGGGGTCAGGCTCAGTTTGGGTTTGGTTCAGATTCTGTTTTGGTTCAGATTCTGATTTGGTTGTTGATTCTCAGGCTGTTTTGGGGTTTAAACCAAATATTTATAATTATAAATAAAATCTTCATTGCAAAATGTCATGTTTACAGTAACGTCAGCAGAGCTCCCTGATTGTGACTTTATAGGTCATTAGACTATTAGAGCTTTCCATGACCCACTGTATGAAGTGTGTGTAGTTTTCTTGCTTCTGCATGGGTTTACGTCCCTGTGCGCATATGTGTGTGTATGCTCCATCGCCGTCTCTAGGAAACCACTCAGAAATGGGACAAATACTGTGTAAGTAGAGCAGTCCCCTATTGGGCATCAGCCATTGTGCTGGAGCGTATGCTAGACTGCAAGCCAGCGACCGTCCGTCCGACTGGCCTGAGTGTGTGTCTGTGTGCGTGAGCCCGCCTCTTGCGCGCGTGTGTGTATGTATACAGTGTTGTAGGGCGGCGTGTGTGATAGGAGAGATGCTGAGCCCCACGGACTCTGAGCTAATGTACTATTGGACCTGTATGTACAGGGAGCCGAGGAAGATTGTGCTGCATAAAGGCTCCACCGGCCTGGGCTTCAACATTGTGGGTGGCGAGGACGGCGAGGGAATCTTCGTCTCCTTTATCCTGGCCGGGGGTCCTGCAGATCTCAGTGGAGAGCTGCGGAGAGGAGACCAAATCCTGTCTGTAAGTCTGTTCCCGAAAAAACACACACGCCACAGAGACAAGGACTTATAAACCCAAGCCTGTTGTTGTGACCAGAATGAGGGTTTGAATCACTGCTTGATGGTGAACTTGCTGTCCATTTGCAATATTGGTTATACATCATTCATTATGTTTCTCTCCTCATATGCATATATATATATATATATATGTGTGTGTGTGTGTGTGTGTGTGTGTGTGTGTGTGTGTGTGTAACTGTCTACATATAATGAGAATTTTAAGCATTACCTTTTCTCAAACCCAAATCTTAACATCAGTAAGGAAAAAGAAAAGGTTTGTGCCATTTCTAAAAATGAAAGTACTAGACTAAGTCAAGATAATTTTGCCAGTCCTGGTATTGTAGGTTAGCCCTGTGTTCTCTGATTTTCCTACACAGTCAGGAATGGTTTTGTCCAAAAAATATATTTAATCAAACAAACGCTTTACATATACCAAATAAGTCATCAGTTTATTTGTATTCTGTTTTTTCCATTGCAGTGTAGATCCTCTGTCCAACAGCAGAGGGAGCTGTTACACCTAGTGTATCAATATGAGCACATTATCATCAAGAGCAGGAAAGTTAAAATGAAGAATTTTTTAGAAGGTCAAAAATAATTATGATTGCATCGCAAATAGTACTGCGTGTATTCTGGAGTAGTTGCATAAATTAAACCCTAGTTAGTTGGGGTGAATAAGTCTGGTCAGAGGGCTAATTAGCACTGTCTCTAAATTCTCAGTTTGAAACCTAAGAACTGTGTACTGCTGGAGGTAAAACTCCAGAGTCTGGTCTCCTGGGGCTTAACTCATCATTAGGGCTCATCAGGGCCGTATTATCAGGCCCTCATGCGTAACTATAGGGAGTAAATCTAATTGTGGAATGCCACAAACCACCCCTAATCAGACACCTTCAGTTCTTGTATCACTCATAATCAAGAGTCCCCAGACCACTCCAAATCAGATGGGCTCAATCATTACCCCACTCACAATCAGTCCTGCTCAGTCTGCGTGTTCTAATGAGAGACCCTCAGTCTGTTTAATGCCAATCACTAAGAACTGGCTGCAGTACTTCAGCTCAGAACAGTTTGAGTTCAACAAGACACTGTAGAGTGAAAGAAAGAGAAGGTGAAGTGGGTAGCAGAAAACAACTGGAAAGAGGGAGATGAGCAGAAATAAACTGAAGAAGAAGAAGAAGGAGAGAGTGGAAAAGTGGAGACAAACAAAGGGAAGGACTGAGAGGGAGAAAAAGAGAGGGGAGGGCAAGAAAGAATGGGAAAGAGACAAATGAAAGAGGCAGAGAGAAAGACTGAATGAGAAGCCATGGAGAGATAAGGAAAGGGGGAGGGCTTATCGAGTAATCTAGTTATTATTTTGATAGTTAATCAGTTAATGTTGTTTTGATATTGTTTTTAAAGATTAAACATCAATATTGGGTTTAATTGAGGAATAACTAATGATGGTGTTCGTTTCCCACACAATGTATAAATTACTGCAGTCGGCTCTGCTTAAACACAGGCATTTGAAACTTGATCAATTAAAGGGGAAGAATAAAAACAGAAAAGTGGAGAAAAAAGAAAGGGGAGGGCCTGGGTGGAAGAGAGGGAGGAATCTAGAAAGAAAGATAATGGCATGCTGGCCTGATTTGGAGTCTAAGAATAACTCTGGTCTGCCTCCTGAGTTCATGCTGTCAAATGAGTCTGAGTACACAGGACATACTGCAGACATTCACATACACATGCACACAGGAAAGCTGCATGAACCAGAGTGTACAGTAGGATACGACACGCATGCTTACTCGCACACGCTTGAGCACACGCATGCTGATGCACACACACTTCACCAGCCTTCCCCATGGTGAGCAGAGTTAGCGCTCTGTAGGATCCCATTATGAGTGCTTTATAACAGTGTGGCTCTACCACATGGTGTGTGCCAGCAACCAGCTGCAGAGTTACTTTCTCCAACCTAATCCCACAGTTCCAGCCCACAGCCCTCTGCTTCCAGCAGGGATGCCCTCCCACATACTTACTAGCTGCTTCCTTCACTGCTGAACCTCTAAAAATGTAGTTATTATTGTTATTCACATTGCAGAATTACTTTCATGTAATTGCCTAGTAGAGTTATTAGTTACATAATTACATAACTTTGGTTTCTGATAGCAGGTAAACTGGGTTCCAGAGTTTGATGGAATATGACATAGTGCTTAAGTTCTGATTCAGTAACATTCAGTAACAACTTCTATCAAAATGCAACTCTTTCTTTAATAAATGTAAAAATATGCTGAAGGAAACAACGTAAACAACACCTAGGCTAGTAAAAGTCACAGCAAGAAAGACTGTATTCCCTCATTCAGACAGCCAATTGTTGTGTTCAGATGTTGTCTACATAAAACTGTCGCATGTTTATACTGATCTGACAGACAAGTTATTATCTGTTATCCAAAATGAATAAGATATTCATTGTGATAAAACACAGAAATGTGCACTGAGAAATGATCTGGTTTGCTGTTTGTGCTGTGTTGCCTCAATGTAAAACATTTTGTTATTTTTTATAGATTTAGCTATAAGCACATCTTAAACTGCAGAAGAAACTTTAGACACATTTGACTTTAAGTTGATGGATGCAGTGGACAACAGACAGATATTTGAAGTAGCCTACCACATCATGTGATAACACAGTGTAGATGTTAATTCCAATATATGATTAGAATTTTACCCATTAATTAAGAAAATGTAATTGTTGTGCTCAGCAAAGTCTGTTACATAATTACATTTACTTTAATTTTTCATTCTGTACTGATGGGTCGAGTTTCTTTGATTCAGTGTCAAACAATGAGAAAAACATGGAAATTTTTTTTTATGTTTTTCTTTTCCTCAAAACGAAACTGCACCACAATTAACATTTCATCAAATTAAAATTCTAATATCTTCTAAATATAAACACAAATATAGTATGAATGAAAGTTTAGAACCTGCATTTTTGACATCATTTCTCTGCTTGTGTCAATAAGCTATGACTGAAAAATGGTCATTGATTTTCTTAAACCACCTGATCAAGCTAGGGGTGCAGTAATCAGTAATCATCCTAATCAGATGCCCAAACCAGCTCAACTGGTTCCTCTCAATGTGGAGGAGTAGCAGCTCTACTCTGAGCTCCTCCTGGATGACTGAGCTGCTCACACTATCAAGTAGAGTGTGGCCCACCACGCTGCAACGAAAGCTCATTTTTGCCACTTGTATCTAATTTTTTCGGTCATTACCCAAAGTAATGACCACAGGTGAGGGTTGGGATGTAGGCCAACCGGTAAACAGAGAGCTTTGCATCAGCTCCCTCTTCATCACTACAGAACGGTACAGTGACCGCATTACTGCTGCTGCCTGTCCGAGCCTGCTGCTGATCTCACGATCCCACTTCCCATCATTCATGAATGAGAACCTAAGATACTCAAAGAAATAGTTCACATAAAATTACAACATGCTTTTGTTATCATCAGTGAAAACTGCAACTTTTGAGGGTTAATTTGATCATATTTTAATTGTCCTATTGCTTGTCGTGATGTGATTATTTGTTTTATTATTTATTTACACTAGTAAGCAATGTGGATATACAGCTGATTAAAGCCCTTGGTTAATCAATGTTTAGTTGTATTTCTAAGTGAAGAGTTAAGTAAGTTAACGCGTCCTCAACAGAGAACACACTTCTACACATTTTAATTCACATGGCCTGTTTATTTGCTGAGTTTATCATAATGAAAAACTCAGCAAATAAACAGTCAGTGTGCATTAAAATGTGTAGAAGTGTGTTGTCTGTTGAGGACGTGTGGCCGGTGAAAATGTTGTGGCACATTTTATGTTTTACATTTTATATTTTTCCAGTTTGTTAAACCCAGCAAATAAACTGACGCTGTGCCCTAAGGTTACGGTAAAATGCCATATTTAAATCATTTGAAATTGCAAAATGAGCAAAACATATCATTTGACAGGGGGTATTCAAACTTTTGCATATGACTGTAGGTGTGTACTGAGTTTGCTCACCAGAATAATGTAATGCATATATATTTCCATACAGGTAAATGGCATTGATCTGCGAGGTGCCACTCATGAGCAGGCTGCAGCTGCCCTCAAGGGGGCAGGACAGACGGTCACCATCATTGCCCAATACCGGCCTGAGGGTGAGTGTCTGACAGCACTCCTGACCAATCACAGTGGCCAGAAGTTACAGTGACTCTTAATTCAGCAAGCCACTCTGAGGTCATCCGTAGCCCCAGGCAGAACAGGAACACGACTCACACAGACATTTTTGGGGCAATCCTGGCCCTGTACACTTTCAATCCCTCCCAACTTTTACAGAGTAGCACGTGGCCCCTGGACGTTTTTTTTTTTTAAAGCTGCCATGTTTGATTAGTGTGTGTACTGGTTTGGCTGCTGCTCTGGACTTTAGAGATACTGACTCATCTGTCTGGATGCTGATGAAGTCAAGGAAAACAGATGCTTCAGTTTTACTGGCCACTTGTTACCTTATGGTCTGAAAGGACTAGGAATCAATCCAGAACTGTGGTTGCATTACTGTAACATCTCAGCTGCAGTCAACCAATTCATAATAATATTTATTAGCATAAAAGACAAATCCTAGCATTACTTTGAGTTTAAATGTAACTGCTGATTTGTAATCATATTATTTGTAAAGCATATTCACAGGCCTTTTAGAGAAAGTTATGTTTATAAGCAGAGTTGCAACTTTTGAATATTGTATTGAATGTTGTCATGAATATTGTCCAGCTCACTTCCAAGCTCAAGGTGTCTCCGTTTGAATAGCAGTAAGTAGTGCAGGAGATCTTTTTAACCACTTTGTTTAAAAAAGGAAGTTGGTCAGGTTTTGTCAGTGATGTGGGAGTGATCAAGGTTTTAAAGCTGCTCAAAACCACATTATACTGGTGCATGCACTAAACTCGGCCACTCCCATTTTATTATTTGGTACAGTCTAAATATTTGTCGTCCAGTTCTGAACATCTAGCTATCCAGTGTGCTCTCATAAATCTCAGTAATAAATGCAACAGAGAACATGCTAGTTAGCAGTGCAGAGCAGTAGGACACTTATTTGGACTGCATGTGGAGACAGCTGTGCTCTGTCATAATCTCCATTATGTCCAGTGTGGAGAGCTGGCAGCTGCATGTTACTGATGAAAACTAGCATTTGGCTTGATAAACAAATGTTTGTTTCTCTGTGACAGTTGGGCACTATAACAGTAAGTAGGTATAACAGTATTTAAAAGTTGGTGCCGGTATTTCAAAATGATGTGTCAAATTTTTATTACACATCTAAGCAGCCAAATGAATACATTACACCCAGTTCTATTTTAGATTAGACAGTGTGGGACCTCACCAACAGATGGTGCTGATAGAAAGAAGGGAAAATCGGAGCCATGAAAACCTGTTACTCTTCTACACAGGTGTTAAAAAGGGGATACCACCCAACCCTATAAAATTCATAAAAGCAGGAAATGTGTTGGTTATTCAAATGGTTTTCCAATATTGTAATTGTCGAATGTATAGAATATTGTCAAATATTTGCGGCAGCCCTGTTTGTAAGTATTTAGAATCTCTTTATCCTCTCCAGGTGAGATGTAGTAAGAGGTTTGTGGGAGATCTTAAAATTTTCCATAATGACCCATTTTTTCCCCTCCCTTTGGCACTGAGTATGGTGGTGATGTGAGGTGTGAATGTGTCTGTGTGAACGTGTGCTGAGCATGAGAGAGCAGAGGTGTTCTGATGTCTGCTCTCTTTTTTTACTCGTCAGAGCTTGCATTGTGCTCTCCGCGCCGGGCCCCGCCTCCAGCCGCAGGTTTGTGCCATGCGATCAGTGCCTGGGCTAAGAGCTACCTGCAGCCCCAGCCCCACGCATACACATACACATGACTGAAACCTTCAACAACCCAACAGAACAGATGTTCAAGATTCCTTCAGTCATAGTGTTCAACCAATTGATGGGTCCATGCTTCACCCACAAATGCATTCTTTTCTTAGAAGCCATTATTTTGTCAAAATACCTACATTGAGCTTTATTAATTTTAAGTGATATTATACTTTATATGCCTCTAAATCTGTTAGAGTAGGTATTTTTTAGGTATCATGTGCAATATGCTGAAACATAGAGAGACTTTGTGTGGCATGTCATTTTTAAATATTAAGATTTACACTACTGCTTTTAATTGTCTCCATGCCATTCTGTCACCAAGAAGCGTGACCTTGTTACTATAGCTTGAGGCAACGTATGATTCTGCTTATTGTTTATCGTAATGTATTGAACAAGGCAATTATATAGTAATGTAGTAATATGATAGAACAATACCATGCTTTAGTAGTTAGAGGTGTAAGATGTTAATTTAGCCAACATTAAGAGCTGTTCCAGGTGAACCATCTTTAAACACCTTAATGACACAATTAAACACCCAAGAAATAACCTTTCATTTAACATTAGTAACTTAATATGACAAAAACTTTGCTCTATAATTTCTTTAGGTAGAATGAGGTTTTTTCCAATGTTCTGTAAATCTTGTCCAGCATTTATGACAGACTGCCTTTGTGGGTGGAGCATGGACAATGCTCAGGTCATTACTCTTAAACTTGAACCATAATGTTCTAGAATGTGCCAGAAGGATTCCAGAACTCTAGTTTGTGTTTGAGTCTGGCAAGTTTTCAGTCGGGCTTTGGGGCGCGGGCTTGGTCTTGCCCAGAGGCTGTGCTGATCATGGGGCTCTCACACAGGGAGAGGGAGGGGGAGAGAGAGCAATGTCTCTCTGTTTGTGGACCACATTACTGACCTGTGTGCACTTTTCCCCTCTACCTCTGCCTGCTTGCAACCCTAATCCCAGCCACTGCTCTCCTCCCTGCGCTTGCCCTTGCTCTAACACCTAGCTCTAACACCTAGCTCTAACCAGCATACTGCAGCACACACGCTCTAAAGCACACACAGCACGCTCTAACACACAACCAGTCTGCACAGCACTGCAGGATAATATAGACACAAAATCAGCTACTTCACACTCAGCACTATAGAAAAGAATCGTTTTATTGACAACGCGTTCATATAGTATTTCTCACCTAATAATTATAATTGATAATCAGTTTTGGGTAGACTAAATGTAATCTAGAATATGTAGGATAACTACCAAATGCTAATAGTTTGTAATCATTTGGCACTAGGAAAATACACGTAATCATTTTGCAGTTATGTTTTTTTAAAGATTACTGTTTTTAAGAATTACATTATTTAACTTCATGCTAATCTGTTATGAATCTAAAAGTAATTGGAAGTAATTGAAAGTAAGCAGGTAAAATAACACCTTTGAAGTGAACTGAAAAATTACATTATTAGTTGTGTAATCTGTAATCACTACCGGATTATATTTCTCAGATAATCCAACATTGAATTTCTTTGCATTTAAGCCAAATTCATACTGTAATAAAACTCTTAAAAATGACAACTCTGAAAATGACTCATTGCTTGATTTGCCATAGCAAGTTTATAGCTTAATCAAACATGACAAATTTTGTAAACATTTACATGATTTTGTTTAATTATTTGAAATTATTTAAAAGACACCTTCAGTTTTTCATATGTGGGGCACTGGTGTTATCCACTAAGATAGCCATTTTACCAGTTTTGCATTGAAAAATTTACCACTAAATTAGCAAATGTAATTTCTCTTATCAAATTGGTAATAATAATTTACCTTACAATTTATCTCCTATTAATTTATTGGTAGTGCATGCAACCCTACTTTAATAGAAAATGTCACAGGCAAGACAATAGCTACATTTACATGCACACCAATGGTTCAATATTAGTCAGGCTAAGACTGCTGGTCTACCAGTGGGCTTTATTATCATAGTCAAACTTATGGTCCCATGCCCTATTTGAGCTGGATTAGTTTTAAAAGAGAAGGTGCAGTAATATAATTTGTTAGGCATTTGACTTTCTAAATTCTTCACAATGAAGTTTCTGTGTAATTTCCCCAAATTCCCCTTCACCAAAAATGTTGTAGATGACAGTGGCTATGTTTGCAATATGTGGACAAAAGAACTATGTCAAGCCACTGTCAGTTGTCTGAATTATAAAAAATACAGACCTTACAGATGTACTGGATTAAAGCCACTTATCTTATTAGCAGAGGTAGGTAGAGTAGCCTAAATCAATGCTCACATAAAAGTATGGATAGTTGCGTAAAGTAATGACAGAAGTAAAAGGTGAAAAAAGAACAAGAACAATCTAAGTAGAAGTACAAAAGTATTAGGTCAAAAATACTTCAGTACTGAGTCAATTATAGAACTGCAGTGGAACTTCCAGCATTTGTCTATAGAGGAAGTGGATATTGTTAGGCTATTTTCTTCTCTTTTTCAGATTCTTTTTAAATCTAAAATTAAGTGTTTAAGCTCTAAAGTCAGCAATGTGACCAATGAGATGTTTAGATAATTATTTGCTCACAAGGACACTGCACTGGCTCTCTTTTCCTTCCTTATTTCTTCCTCTGCCCACTGTTCCCTCTTCAACCCTGCTGGTTCCTCCACCTTACATACACCCACAGACACACACACTTGCACATCATGCGCAGAAATTCAAGCTGTAGTGCTGTAGTGATGCTTTTTTGTACAGAAGACTCAGGCATTTAACTGTCTTTGGGTCAGTGCATGTTTGTTAGACTATGTCCTGCTGTTGCCACATAGAGGTGTTAATTAACGTGTTCGAGCATCATGTATATCTGGTATAATTTAAGGTCTGTGCCATATCCTGCTAACATTAAATCCTGCTCTCATCTCTTCCTCATTCTCTGAGTCTCATGCTGTCATCTCTAATAGCAGCGAAGCTAAGCTGAAACTGAAGCTTGCTAATGCGGCACATTATTCACGATAAGCTTTTTGTTCTGCTGCAGTGCAAACACAGTATGTGAGTATAACCCAGGCTAGCTAATCACCCTGGAACATCTGATACAGTAGCATCATATGCCTATGGAGAAAGCTGCATAATGCTCCCCTCTAGATGTGGGGCAGGCGGTGCCGCACCCTTGTCTATTGTCTAACTGATAGAGAAAGATTTAACACATATGGGTCAATGCTTAAATTCCTCACTTCGTCATTCTCACAAACTACATAACGAAACTATTTGCTTCATTGAAGCTTCAGAATAATTAACAGTAGTTAATAATAGTAACTAAAAAATGCACCCACAGTTTAAGGATTCAACCTGGGTAGCATTAGGACCCAGAGCAGAGGCTCATTCAGGTATGCAATAGGTGAAAGGGACTGTCCCTCTTGAAACTGCAATCCAGATGAGCTAGGACATTTATTCTGAACACTGTTACATATGATAGAGCCAAATGTTTATAAAACATAAACAAGATTTATATTATTTATTGAAACAAAACTTTATAGCACTTTAGTGGCCTGCACTGCCCTTAGGCTGCAGAAAAGGGCTGAGCAATATGACAATATTGATAGTTATTGTGATAAATTATGTCAAAATAAATTTTTTATGAACCTATCGTTGATATCGTCAGTATTTAAAAAGACTTCCTGAAATCTTGTTTGTTTACATAGAAAGCATAATGCATCCTGTTTAGTTGGATTTAGAGCAGTATAAGATGTGAAAGGCTAAATACAAAACATTAGATTCATTAATGTTTAGTAGCTTTTCTAAATGTGGCACTTTGTCTGTTTTAACTTGATGTCAGAAGAATTATATATTGTGACATTGTGTAACATGTAAACTTCTTAAAGTATCATGGTATTACAGTGTTGTCCTATTTCCTAGCTCTACTGCAGAACATAGTAATGCCAAAGGTACCAACTGTCAAATCTTTAGAACCAGTTAAGGGCGAGATACACACGGTTATGCAAATAAATTGATACT
This sequence comes from Pygocentrus nattereri, assembly GCF_015220715.1. NCBI lineage: Eukaryota > Metazoa > Chordata > Actinopteri > Characiformes > Serrasalmidae > Pygocentrus > Pygocentrus nattereri. The sequence goes on along the minus strand of NC_051228.1, from coordinate 29,809,307 downwards.
TCAGCTCATTTTATTGTGAACCTCAAAGAATATCTGGGGACAATGAGGCCATGTTAGGCAAAATGGTGAAATCTAAGTAGAGTTTAGCCTTGAATCCCTGGCAATGCAAAATCTCTTACATTCATTTAACCATTTGTATGGAATCAGCCCTCTTTCTTGAAGGATGTCTCCCATTTTTCCAGGAAAGGATGAGTTCAAAGAAAGAGGTGCTAATTCAAAATGAACATGCAAGTGTGTCCTGTTTGGAAATCAGAGATGGATGTCCTTTATCGAGTGAAATGAACCTGAAAGAATAACTTTGAGCTCACTTTAATATCCATTTTAGATAATGTTAATGCCACTGGATACAGAAGCTTGTTTGGGAGATGGATCTCCTTTTGGGATCATATATGTAGGACTTTCTGCTGACAGTCTTCAGAATGTAATCTTATTGAATGTGATGGAAACCATGAGACCCTATAAAATATATGTATATACATATATCTGTTCTGTGCCCAAATTAGTACATTTTATGGAAATATTTCAACAAATGATGCCAGTTATTATAATGCAGGTCTCTTTGTTCTGTAGACTAACTGGCACTACATTAATGACATGACTAAATCTACCAAAGGATCAGGTACAGATCACCTCTTATCCCATATAATCCCATATAGCTACATTTAATAACAAATGTAAAACCTTTGTCTTCATTTTATTCATAAAAATATTTAGTTTTCTGACTGAGAAACCATAACAAGAACTATTTGTTGAAAATCTGGATATTTGAATAGATATTTGAATAAAGCTGGTCAAAATGCCCAGTCCTGCTTTTAGCATGCATGCTTAATTCTTCAGTAGCTACCCATTCCTTTGTACATGGTTCCCTTATTAGGCGTAAAAGCTCAATTGGTTGGGTGCAGAGTACATGCTTAGCACTGTAATTTCTCTGCATATGAAGTCTAGTTCTAATATGGCTATTTATTTTGCTGGAACTGATTCCCTTTAAAGTGTAGGGATTGACTCTATGAGAGGCGAAACCTGTTAAGGGCTGCAGTTTGTTTAGGTGCTGAGCTTGCACTTTTAGCAGCGACCCAGTGGGACTGCTGAGCTAGTCAATGTATACAACACAGAAAAGTTCTAACTTTTGTCCCTCTTAACTGCAGTGATAAGACTGCCCCTGGTCCACCTGAGCAAATTAGAAATCAAACCACAATAGTTAGGTTGGACGTACTCAAATGATCTTTGGGAAGAAATTTCAGAGCAAACATCACTGGCTGTGTGTACACATAACATACACACGTATGTTACAGCCCACAGACATAAGTGCCAAAAACATCCAAACCAGAGCTTTCAAATGTCACTTATGCCTATATTCTGGTCTGAGATGAGGAGTATTAACTGTATGTGTAATATAGTTTTAGTAGTTTTTTGCAATTTCTATTGGCCTGTTAGTCATTCAAACATTCTGATTGAACAAAGGTTAGCATTTTCTGTGGCCCTGTCTTAAAGTGAGTTTAATTTTATCACTTATAAGACTTAAGCTATGTCATACAATTATCATTATGTGACTGTGAAATACACCAAGCTACAAGGTCTGATGGCATGGTCCCTTAGGAGAATTTTTTACTAGTCCCAAAATGTCTGTTCATCACAGACCTTTAGAGTAGCAGCAGGCAGAAAATGTATCAACAAATTGCTATCTGGTCAAACTGGCACATAGCAAATCTGTCTCTGTAGCTTATATTAAAAACAATGCTAATATTACTTAAATACTATATCCATTCACTTGCAACAGGCACAGATCAAGCAGAAGTCAAGTAATGCTATCTCTTTTATCTTAGATAAACTGCAAAATCCTAAATGTATAATTCAGATTTACAGATTATAGATCAGTTCGGTCTCAGTTGAGGCAATCAGAAAGAGTGTGATTTTGATTTGTATGTGTTTTATAAGCTAGGTGACAGAATTTCATAGTCATAGTGACAAATATTTTCTCAGATAAATTAAATATATTCTCACTTTTACTTGAAAGCTTACATAACTATCCCTCACTTTCTTCTCCCTCTCACTGTATTTATTAAAATGTTTTATTAAACTCAGATTTAGCCAAACTCAAGGAAATGAAAGATCAACCTTTTTTAACTAGTAAATGATCGTCTCTTCTGGCACAGCTGAATAATGAAAGAGAGAAGTCAAAGATTTTATACTAGTTAATTGCATTTATTTTAGGAAGAGAGGGTAAGTCCATGGCCTAGTGATGGAATAAATGTAATAGTTTATGTAGGTTTATGTGGCTGTCACTTAGCCTTACAAACACTGCACCCCAATAAAGTGTTACCAAAAGCTGAGTGAAAAAATAGGATTTGAAATTATAGCAACAGCATCGAAGTATGAGTTAGTTATAAGTTATAAAGGTACATATGAAAAGGTAGCAAGTGCCTTTTTAGCTACATCGTAGTTAAATTGTATGTGCGCAGATCTAGAGGGGCAAACCACCATTTCACTGATGCAAAAAGGGAGTCAGGAAGCAACAGACTAATATATGAGAGAGAGAGGGAGGCTCATTGACTTAATTGGAGGAGAGTAGAGGAAGCTAAGCAATGAGGGGGAAAAAGATACAGGAAGGGCGCTATAACTGGTCGAGAGACAGGTATGACATTACTGAGAAGGAAAGACAGATGGCATGGTTAGATAAGCAGCTGAGTTCACCATTTTTGTCTCACATCATCTGCAGAAAGCACATTCACACCTGATTTTATCTAGTGCTCTCATTCACAGCACACTTCCTGAATCCTGCTGCGGACCCACTGTCAGTCGCTCTGTGGCTGTGTTTTTCTCTATGTCTCAATCTTCTTCCTCTGTCTGGCACACAAAATACCTGTGTAGGTGAGCGCAGGGCACAAACTGATCTGGTGTAAAATGTAACATGGATATTAAATGTAGCTAAAGCAGCACCATGCAAGTTTTTTTGTCAAAATTAACAGAAGTAATGTAAAAGAAGAAAAAAACACTCTAAAATATGGTGTACATGTACTGCTGTGAGTCACCCTGTAAAGCCTCACTTAAAAGTCAGAGTTTCGCAGCGGATTTCACAGGAATTTCTCAGGCCAAAACATGCGTCTTTATGCATTAATATCATATACACAGGCTCAGAGAGAAGGTCTGGCTCAGTGTTTAGGTCTTAATTGCAAAAACAACATTAAACAAATGAAGATATGATGACAACAGCAGATAATTCACCTATACCCCTGAACAGCACATCCTTCACCAGGTTTTACCTGAGTTCTCTATGAAAACTCTTTTAACATGCTTGCAAATGTTGCAGATCTGCTCAACTGTGTCTAAAGCAGAGCCCATGATATAAAATGTTCCACATTACACATTTCCACCAGAGAGGTCTCAAATCCCCAAACATTACATAGTGCAGCTTTAAACAGGTTCAAGTTAAACATGCTTTTAGTCATATTCTTGTACTCCCATTACAAATAATCTGTGAATTTTGATAGCAAGTAGACAGGTATTTACCCTGCAAACACTTTTTACACCATAAAAGTAACTTTTTCATCCTCATTTTTTAAAATAACTGAATTATGTTTCTCACAGAATTCCCATCTGTATTATTTTAATCACTCTCTTGGTGGCTGGATTTTATCACCATTTTGAAGCATTTAAATAACCCACAGCAGGAGTTAGCCAGACCAAAGTACAGTCTCTACACGACAGGGTTAGTTTTAATACAGCCTTACAATTAAGCCTTCTACAGTAAAAGAGAAAATGAGAGAAATACACATCCCTCCACATACGTCCAAAGCAAGGCAAGTTCTTATGCATTATAGATGAACAGTCAGAAAAAAAGGAATATTACAGGTGCATTTTTTCATTAAGGTACAAACAATTTCAACCTAAAATTTTATTACACACTTCTATAACCCAGTAATAGCTCAGCCAGTTTATATAGAAGTCCCTGTATTTACTGAATAATAAGCTTAGTATATAATAAGCCTCGGATTTTAAAGGGTTAATGTATCCTCAGTTACATGGTTTTAAGGTCTAGTTGTTTTCTTAAATAGGTTTTTTTTTATCAGGGAAAGGTAAATATTTATACCTTTTCCTAACTTAATTTTAAAATAGAAAAATAAAATACAAAGCCCGCAGTCAATGCTACTTAAAATATATAATTCCAATGGAATACAGTACAATTATGTTTCATAACTATAGGTATTGAATATTAAGAGTACCAACCCAGAGACTGCTGAGCACCTTCTTTTTTGTAAATAAACTTGTAAATAAGTTTGTAAATAAACATATTTCAGTATTCAAAATTTACTTTAGACGAAAGCCTCTTACATGTTATAATTAAGAAATATTATTTCTGGAAATACCTGGAATAAGTCATGTGAGCATGTCATAAGCCTCCATTTTACGTAAATATATTCCATCTTTATTGCGCTGATATTAACTCTTCTACTTTATGGTGAAAAATACATTTGACACAACCTTTTTCACTTTTCATTAATCATATCTATGTTTGTGTGTATTTTAGTTGAAACAACATTGGACTTTTATTGTATTAATTGTGTTCTGCATTGCTCACTAGTCCTATGGTGTATGCTGTAATGTTTGCACTCACTCTACATTTGGCAGAATTGTTCATAAGCAACAGGTGCTGGTAATTATGTTTATTTTCATTTGTAGCGGAGATGTGTGGGTGGCTTGTATTAAAAAAACAAATTAAAATAATACATTTAAAGTTATCTAGCAAAAACAAAATGTGCTGACAGCTTTTGCATGTTTTTAACTGTTTTTTGCTTTCGAAGAGTATTTGTATCCTGAAAGTGTGAGTATTTGTTAGCAGTGGACAGAGAGAATATACAAAAGCACAGAAAATGTCCTCGCAAGCTGCCCTCCGCTGTCTGAGGTTTTTATTTGTGCTTTGAAAATTGTGAGGGGCTTTTGAGCTGGCATTTTCTAATGGAGATGCAGTGGAGCGAGGTTGTCATTGCTGGCATTTGGGCGTGTGTGTGAGTGTGTGCGCATGTACTCCTATTGGTATAGGAGTGTGTGAGGCAGAGTGGGGCTGCTGGAGGGGACGGCCTGACATCACTAGCATTTATACACTAACCCTGTCTGACAACTACAGCCTCCATAGCAGTACCTGGAGGAGTTTTCTAGCACACAAAAATGCACAGACAGACCCACAGTCAACAAAAACCTGAGACAAAGAGATTCCACTCATATGAATATCATAACACAGGGTTTCCAACATGCTCTAATAAAATCCTGTATAGTGTGATGACTGCACAGACGACATGATTACGCTCTGACAGCTGCTGTCTACACAGACATGTCATTTCCCTCACACACGCCTGGATGGATTACTTGCTCTGATTGGGATATTTAGAATCAGAGGAGATTTTGTGTGCCTGTGTGTGTGTGTGTGTGTGTGTGTGTGTGTGTGTGTGTGTGTGTGTGTGTGTGTGTGTCTGTAGAGTGGATGTTGAGGTCATTTAACATGCAAAAATTCAAAAACTATGAATTAATGATATATTTAATATTTGACTGTTATAGAATTCTGCTTTCTCTCTAATGCAGTCTTACAATGCTGCTCCATTTAATTTCTCCTTGTGTTATGGTGAGAATTGGTCAGGGACCAGTTTCACAATATCATGTAGAATTGTAGTCCAGGACAGCAAAGTTCGTGTGGAGATTAATGTGAACTAAGCCTGTTAGACAAATCTGAAATTGGGATGTGCCCCACTTTGAAATTGGTACCTATATTTTAGCTTGTTTACAAATTTCCTCTCACAGTTTCTTTGTATTTCAAATGTGCATAAATAGATAGTAGTAAGTAAATGTTGAATAAAACTGTAATAGTCAATACAAATATGCAGTATGTATTTTTAATATCTAGTAAAAACAGCCATTAAGTACAAATTATTAATTTGATATTTCTGAGGTGATTAGCTATGAGGTAATCCACTTGCATAAATCAAAAAAAAAAAGAGAGAGAGAGAATATGGAACCATGCAAGACCTGGTAGACCACCAAAACTATCATCTATATCATATAAATAGTACTTAAAGCTTTCGTCTTTGAGAGATTGAATGAAATCCAGCTGCATTCTTGCTTCAGATTTTTAAAAAAAACCCAGAATTGTGATGTTTTAGTCAGTGTTTTGACCAGGAAATACTGCCTAAGTAGAAGCAAGTTCTCTTGCAGTATATGCATGAGACCTTGTCAGAGGATACCTGATTACATTCTTATGGAATAAACAATTACATACACTTGTGTTATCCATTAATATTAGAGCAGCTCCTTCATTCTTACATGAACATAATAGTCATACTCTACTATATGTGTGAATACTGAATGTGAACTGTCAGCTCTGCAACAGCAATCATGATCTTTCAGCTCCAGAGCTGGATTAATCCTATCGTTAGCACATGTTGTAAAATCTCTCATCACAGGCTTCCTTAAACCAGCTGGCGCTCCTAAGTTGGAATTCAAAACTAAGCTTAACAAAGTTGAAACGCATGTATCCAGAAAATTCCATCTGGTGTATGTTATCTTTCTCCACAAGTGACAGCAGTTCCAGCAGAGGAGAGCATTGTGTAATTGTAATGTAGATTTAATAATCAAACCAGTAACTCATAATATACTCATTCTATGCAAAGCCTATGGCAGAAATAATAAGGAGTTAATGCCAGACAGTTCGAGTTATACAATATCAAGGAAATAATGTGGGACAGTTACCACTAGTGCATAGAGAGCTGCAGCAATGCAGTCTCCAAATGACTATTACATGCATGAAAACTTGGACAACTTTGTTAAAAAGTCTCATACTCTTCTAATGTTATAGAGTAGAAATCTGTAGGATATAACTGAGAACACAGCAGATCATCCAAAACCACTCTAGTGTTCTTAGTAGAGACACATGAGGATTGAACAATGAGAGTGTCAATATCAAGGCTGAGGTTCATATAAAAAAGATGTCAGAGAGAGTGTCTTATTTTCTGTAATACATGAAAAACAGAAGGAGAATGGTATTTCATCTTAGTAGGGGCAAGAAAAGCCTTGTGAACTAGTTTAGTATTCATAGAGAATGTGAGTGGACCGAGAATTGCCTGTTGAGGAGCTCCAGTCATATAAGATTTTGAGGGGATTAAAGTGACCTTCTGCAGACTACCTGGGATAATCGACTTCGAAAGATATGATGAGCGTTATGAGAGAGGACAGTTCCTGATGTCCACTTTTAAAATGTGTGATCCGAAGATTTACAATTTCAAATTTTGAAGACAGGGTCAAGCTATGTGAGGAAAGAATCCATGGAATTACTTTCAGGGTATGTGCATAGCTCCACTGACTAGACTAGTGGGTGTCCAATAGGTTTTTCTCCTGTAAACAGTATAGTATATGTGGGTTAGAAAAGCATGTTTTAATTTTTAACATTTTTTTTGAGTGAAACCTTTTGGTTTTGCTGTAATGTAATGTAAAAGAAAGAATGGGATAAGCAGTAACTGATACTTTACCAGGTTGCTTGGCAAGTTGGATATCCACCATTTTCTCCCAGCTATGCATAATATTGTTTTATTGGATTGGAGAACATCTGACAGCCAGGAGGTGGAATATGAAGGTGGTGACAGTTTTGAGACAAGAAGGCAGAGCCCATCTAGCGATGCTGAGAGTTGAGCTGAGGTTGGCAGCAGCAGAATCTGCTGGCAGTTCTGAAAGTGAGAACATCATGGAAAAGGTGCTCTGGAAAGGTGGAAATGTTCTAAGCAAGGTATAGAAAGTGGGCAAAACAGAGGAACTATGGGGAATTAAATGAAGAAATGCTCAAATATGTGCGGTGGGCTTAATGTGAGAGTGGTAGTGGTGGAGCTCTGGTTGGAGATGGTTCAGAGAATGTAGTCTGCTTTATGCATTTGTGACCAGGCGAGAATGACATTATTATGAGACGGTGGATGAAGCAGAATTCTCCAAGCAGAATCAGAGGTCCTCAGGGAACAAGCTGACAACAGAGTCAAGTCTTTGAAACAAACTGGAGGACAATTAAGAGCAATAATGTGGAACTGGAACATTTTGGATACAGTAACTGCATGAAATCAAATATAGAAATTTGAATTCTATTTAGGAAGGAGAGACAAAAAGCTTAAAAAATTCATCAGTAGGCATGTTCTCCTGTACAGCCAAAGGTCCTTAGTGCACAGATGAATGAGTAGGCTTGAGAAAGTGGAGAAGGTATTCTTTGGGGGTTTTCAAGTTCATATTTTTCAAGGGCTATTTACCAAAGAGATTGCCTGGTGGCATGAGTAGTGATAAAATGAACCTCTTGAAAGGTTGACTTGATGTTCCACCATCAAAGCACCAGTTTCACCATTTTGCACTTGAAAAGGTCGAGGAAGATGGGAAGATGACATGTGGAGATCAGCCAAAACCATGGCGATGAGAGTGAAAGCATATAAGCAAATTAGCATAAGTCAGATGAAACAGACGAGCAGACTGCTGTGGAGTTCTTCTTATTGTTCTTTCTTATTGAAGTGAATGCACTCTGAATCGATATGCAGTGCATAGACCCATTTATTCCTAAATGTGTAAAATCGCTGATATGCAGTTAGGAGAAAAAGCCATATCCAGCAGCAGCAGCAGCAGAAATAGCTCTGCAGTGTAGCATGTAAGACTCTTAATTGGTTGTGGGAACCAGACATGAGGCCCAGGCTGCCATTCTACACTTTAGTCCATCAGAAATTTAGTCCTTTCAATAAGGACAGCATCAAAGAAACTATGACAAAACTTGAAGGATTAGAAAAATTGATGAAATTATCAGAGAATCTCTTCTGCTTCTGACTGCTGATTGTTATCTAGGCTGAATGTAAATCATGTAGAAGATTCTTGCTGACTTTGTCTGACTCATAGGATAAGCAATGTTTACGACGCAGGGTTTGTTTATATGTTTTTGCCCCAATTTTAAGAAACTCCCTGAAAACATTTCAGTGTTTTCTGTGTCAGGATTTGCTTTTGGGGTTTGTTTATATTTTGAAGCGAGCAAAGCAATCCAGGGCAGATTAAACGAGCACACATGACGCCCAGAAAGAAATCAACCGCTCCTTTTGATCTCAGAGAGTTTGTGAGGAAAGAAAAACGTGCGCGGCTTAAACGCGCGTTACAGTGTTGTAGCCTGTAGTCGATTGTTGTTTTGGGAGAGAGAGAGACGGAGAGCAGGAATGGGAGCAAGGGAAAGCAAGAGGGAGGAGAGAGAATCATAGTGTGGCATGCTCTGCGTGTGTGTGTGTGTGTGTGTGTGTCTATGGGTGCGTATGGGGAGCGGCCAATACCTCACACTCTGCAGACACTGAGCATCTCACTAAACTGAGCCACTCACATCCTCTTCTCTCCCTCATCGTTTCCTCTCATTCATGTGTTCATTCTGTCTCTCTCTCTCTCTCTTTCTCTCTCTCTTCCACTTCAATTCCTTTTCTTTATCCCTCACTCTCTTCCTCTTCTTCTCTATCTTCTCTCTCTCTCTCTCTCTCTCTCTCTCTCTCTCTCTCTCTCTCTCCCTCTCTCTCTCTCCCTCCCCATACACTCATTCCACGCAGCTTACTCCACGCTGCTCCAGTCTTTGTTCTTTGTTGTACTCGTCTATGCACAAGGGTGCATGTTTGTGAACTAGAGCTTTACTGAAGTGTGGGATTGTGAGGCGTGTAGTATCTTCAGGATCACAGCTGTGTGTGTTGGTCTGGACTCGGAGAGGTACGTGTGTACTCTGCTCTTGGCTCGCTCTGATTTCCTTGTGTCTGCATGTGTATGCTGTATACCCCCCATCATGTGGGAGGTAGCTGTACTGTATAGCAGTATCATGGTACAGTTCAACATCTCCTCCTCCACTGGTTTTGCTCGAGATTAGGTCACTGTGTGAAAGATCCATTTTTAGACTGATTCATATGGCTAAAACTCTGAACAGTGCTTTATTTTGGTGTGGTCTGGATTAAAGATTTGTGGGCTGGATTAAAGATTAAAGATTAAAGCTTGTTTCTGACAAATTACTTATACAGACCAGCCGAATAAAGCAGTTTTTTTTCTTTTTCTTTTTTTTTTTTTTTTGCAAATTCACTTTCTTTGAGCAATACCATTTTTTGGTTCCCTTAATAACCATATTTGAAAATGAGAAGTGTAGATTTGAAGTGTCTTTTAAGGGTTTAAAGGACCATCATATTTTGTAAATGTTTATACACCCTTCAAAATAAATGTGCTGCACATGGTTCTTTGAGCAGTGCTGTAAAATAGATTTTTTTTTTTTTTAAACGTTTCAGGGCATGGTTCTTTGGACAAGATGGAGTTGTTTGGAGAGTTGTGTGAGTCTGAAGAAGTGTCCTTTTTAAAGTTTAAATAACTTAATAGTATTGAAACTTTACATTACGTGAAAGCTCTTCACAGTCACAGATTTCAGCATTTTTTAGAGAGAGTATACCAATTTAAAGGTTCTTTACAGGAACATTTACATTATATGAGGGCCCTTTATATCTTAAAGAAGTTCTCCACACTCTATGAACTTCTATAAAGCTAAACCCTTTTTGGCACCTTTGTTTTTTAAGATTGTGAAGATTGTAAAGAGTTTAACTTTGTTTCAGTCTTTATAATCTCCAACTTTATAGGAGGAGCAAAAACAGTTTTACTTTAACGTAGGCTAATATGAAGAGATTTTATTCCAGGTGAGTTTTGACAGTTTCTGGCTGTCCTTCAGAATGAAGTGTTCACATAATGAAGGGGTAACTAGAGTTTTTGTAAAAATAAATAAATTAGTAAACAATAAGTCCTCATTGTAAGTCTCTCAGTCTGTTCCTAAAGTCCTTCACCTTCACTGCTGTAGTGTGTTTTATTTATTAATTTTTTTTGTGGAGCAAACTGCTGCCTGCGCTGCTGGTCTGAGGGTAAACAAACTGCCGCTGCATGCGTGTTGGTGTGTGAGAAAGACAGGGAGTGAGTGCAAAGGACCATACTTGTGCATGTAGAAGAATGTTTTTGCATGCAGATGTAGCAGCACGTTTGTGTAGATGAAAGATGATGAGCTTCTGTGTTTCAGCAGGCTGAGCGGATCCAGCGCTAGAAAGCAATGAAGCACTTGCCATGTCATTCTGAGTCAGTTTTCTCTAGAGCTCAGGAAACTGATCGACTGGGTGCACCATCACCTACTCAAATGCGACTTCTAAAACTCCTTTCAGAGAGTTTTTGTCTGCTTATGACATTTGGTTTTATGTACCAGTCATAATTCATTTTTACATGAGCACTTTCCAGCCTCTTTTCTTCATTTAGCGAGGCTGATATGTGTAAATATATGTGCAGTTTTATGTAAAGTTTAGGTGTCTCTAGTAAAATGGGATGCTTTGTTGATTTTCTAAATGAAAATAAGTGAACACATCCTCTGGAGAGATCACACTTCTGCACATTTTAATAATAATTACTGTTTATTTGCTAAATTAAACAGCTTTAACATATCTAAAATGTGGCTTGTGCAAATGATATTCCACGTTTTATCATCCAATGTCAAATAAAATAAAAGTGTGCACCATTTGCAGTGAAAGTGTGTAAAATTATTTTCACTTAGAAAATCAACAAAAACAGGCTTTGACCAGCGGTGTTCACACTTTTGCACATGACTGTATATATGCCTTTAAGGATGTTATATGTAAACAATCCCTGTGCTCATTGGCTGCCCTCTATTGTAGCTCATTCAAAAAGCAGACCAGGCTGAAACACTCCTTACGACTTCATCATGAATGAGCGGGGCTGTAGATTGTAGGTTTGGATAAATTTCAATGTCTTTTGTGACACCATAAAAGCAACTATCTTAAAATGAGCCGTTTTGCAGCTTAGTTTCCATATATGTACTGTGTGGACTGGGGAGTGAATGAGTGAATGTGTTTACTGGTTGATGCAGGTTATATATGTGCAGCGATATATATATCAAGCTTCATAGGAAAATTGTCTTTTTTTTTTTACACCATTTAATATTTTATAAAAAAAATTATGTATTTAGGTCAGGTAGCCATTCTGAAAACCAGATATTTTAATTATTTAGTTGCATAAACATATTTTTACTTCTATCATAAATCTGTCATTTTGAAGATGCAAGATTTTCTTATGACAGCAGTGATGTCACTGGCCTTTGTGTTCTGGTATTTCTGGATTATCTTGAGCAATGGTCAGCTCTCTGCTCACCTGGGGCTGTATTTGGCTGGTGATCTGGATGGATATGACCTTCAGTATGGGTATCTGCTGCAGGCTTGTCCTTGCTGTTAACTGCCATCGTGTTCTGAAGGTCAGCGGTATGAAGCACTGAGGCAGGGAGTCTCTGTATGACTCTACTGCACCACACATCCCTTTTTCACAGAAGCTCTCAAACTGTGGCTCTTGAGTTCTAGAACTGTCAGCTAGTGCTTATTATAACTCACCATATGTCTTATTTGAAGAGCAGCATTCTCGGAACTGGCATACACTACAGTTCAGTGGTTTGGAATCAGTATTTTCCATGAGATAAAAACTATTTTGTAGTAGACATATATAAAATTGTAATTCCCAACAGCTTTATAAGTTTGTATAATTTGTAGGAAGAAAAAACGAAATTTCAGATGCTTCCAGAAGGATGGAGAGATGCAAATCCAAGCTGCCATCCACAATGAAGTTATGATAAAATTCAATCTCAAAGCTGAAACCCTCACAAGAAATATATATTGACCATAAGTAGATACACTTTATAAGTAATTATGCAGTGGAGGGGAGATTTATAACATGGTGTAAGTTGTATGACCCCTATTTTTTTAACCATTGTTATAGAGATGAAATCACTACTATGCACATCCACTCCCTACTGAACAGAGAAGTTTGAAGAAAAATCCAAAATGAGGATCTGATTTTAAGAAAATACATTTTCACATCTAGATTATTGCTTGGATAACAGAGATCAGTCTCTCTGTTTTGTCAAGTTTAATATACTTAAGTTTCAGTTGAATGCAAAAGTTTGAACACACAGTCAAATTACATGGTTTGTTGATTTTCTAAGTGATAGTAAGTTCCACATCCTCTACAGGACACAAATAAAAATATGAACCGAAATACGGATGACATTTTTCTGGAAATTTCTGTGCACAATTCTGTTTTATTTGCTTTTTTTATTTGCATATTTGTGCATTTCCTAAAAGCATTGTTAAACGACTACCATAGTTAAATGATAGAGAGACTATCATTTCTTATATGAACCTACTTAAGTCAATGAAAATTTGACTTAACATACATGCATACACAGTGGTATATGTTAAAAATGTTTTAATATCCACTAGTAGGTTCAGTATCAATATTTAAGAAAAATAAAGGGAAACAAATTTTCTTTACAAATGTAACTGTAAACTTGCTGTTTGTAACAGATAAATATGGCTGTTAGGCTGTTATATATAAATGTTTGAAAGGTATAGAACAAATAACCACTACAGTAGAGTGGAAAGTGTTAGTTATAAGAGTTATTAATAATCAGTGATTCTGAGGTTTTTAATTGTAGTGTGTGTGACAAGCTTAGTTCCATTATACATTCAATTACAGACAGTCGTGTGCAAAAGTTTGAACATCCCTGGTCAAATCACACTCTATACTTGCAGTCTGCAAGAGTTAGTTAAGTTCCACTTTTTCACATTTGACAGTAGCTCTGTCGCTTCACAGCAAGAAAGGTCTGAATTCGATTCCCTGACTGGGGCACCAGAGGTCCTTTCTGTGTGTAGCTTGTATGTTCTCCTTGTGTCTGCATAGGTTTCCTTCAGGTGGTCCGGTTTCCCCACAGTCCACAGTCAGGCACCCCCAGTGACCCAGAAGCATAGGCTTCTTAGAATGAATAGTTGAATTAATGAATGTAATTTGACCAGGGGAACTTAAACTTTTGGTCAAAACTGCTTTAACCTCTTTTTTTTTTAAAACCATGATGCAACCTTACTTTGTCCTGTATCTGTAGTGAAAGCTAGTGTAAAACAATTCTCTCATTCTCTGTCTCTCGTTCTGTCTCTCTCACTCTGTCTGACCGTATTGGTATGGTAGTTTGACCTTGGAGGGTGAGGGAGTAGTACAGTGCTGCTCTCAGATCTCAGATTCAGTAAGGTCATGTGTATTGATGTCCTGTATTGATCCTCACAGGCGCCAGATCTTTGCAACACTGCACCTTAAAGGCCACACAGAAAGACCTCTTTGTCTTTCCTCTAGCTCCAAAGTAACGGTATACTTTTAATATGGGTGTTTAGCAGTACACACTGCCTGGAGTGATAGGACATTAGTTAAGATTATAAGGTTGCTTCTAGAGGTACTTATTAGTTAATTGTAATGTTTGTTTCTTCATGTTTACAGAGTACGGGCGCTTTGAGGCCAAAATTCATGACCTGAGAGAGCAGATGATGAACCACAGCATGAGCTCTGGATCAGGATCCCTCCGAACCAATCAGAAACGCTCCCTCTATGTCAGGTATGTATAAAAACACACATTTTATACTATGTCAGGATGAGGAGTCGTGTATAGTACTGTTTAAAAGTTTTGTGCACTAAAGCAAAGTATTTAAGACCACCTGGACAATAACTGATTTTTGCTTGGAAAGCACCATGTGACATTATAATAAATCTAGCATTGGATGACATAAATATACACAGGGGTAAACAAAACCACTGATCTGATATGTATTGATTCTTATTTTTTCTGGAGTGTTTCCTGGACAAATAAATGTTTGCTGTACAAATATTTCGGTAATAGTTCGGTATTGTATGTCTAAATACATATATATGTAACAATAATTTTTTTAACCCTAACCTTTATCTCAGGCACATAAAAGGTAGGAAACGAGCGCATGCTCACACACTCATACATAGTGACACATTTTATCAATCATATGCGCACACACTCCTTCTTTCAAACATACACCAGTCACTAAGGATGCAGGTCACATGTGCTGCATGCTTCAGTCTGCCCTTTGTAATCCAGGCAGCTGAATCAATATCCTCCCATATTACAAAAACACACTCGCAGACCACATTTTACAATACAGATCACTGCAGTGGTTGGCGTCTCATTAGAAATGACTTGGAATTTGAACTTTAATAGGTAATCAATTAGGCTGCTTTAAAAATGTCACACATTAACAGCAGTTAACAGAATGTTTTTGTTGTTGTTTTTTTTTTCTTTTTATTGCTGTAAAGTTGTTTTTTGGAGATACAAGGAGATACAACAGCAACTATAGAATAGTAAGCAATTTAATAAGGAATATATATATTCAGTAACAAATGCAAATGAAATGTTTATTTTACCCAGACTGCACTGTATGTAAAATCTAGCAGAAACTGCACCAGCTATAAGAATATGGCTCAACTGGAGTGATAAATAGCTCTGTCAGTACTCTCACACACATACACACAAACACACACACTTGCTTCTTCAGCCACTGTAGCACTGTACTCCTGCTGTAGGTGAAGGATAAATGTGCTATAGCTCAGTACCCTGCTGATGTATAGGTGGCGGGAGAGAGAAGAGAATAAGAGAGAGAGAGAGAGACAGGAAGAGCTGAGCTTGGTAAAAGCAGGTCCCACAGGGCCTCATTTACTTACTCAACAGCAGCAACCTGGTGTCTCTATTGCTCTGATAGCAGAACATGGCTATAGATCACCTTACAGCCGCATACAAGGCATTTAGAGTCCCCACTCTTTCTCCACATTCAGGATCCAGATATGCTCCCTGAATTACATGCAGTGGCATGTTTGGACCCAGTGGGCTCAGGCACACCCAGTTATATCATTGGCAAACCCAAAATGACAGCTCAAAGTAAATGTCAGTATCAAAAATTTTTAAGTAAAAAACAAAAACACAAATGAAAAGGTCTTTGCTAAATATATGACATATTTTTGACATTGACTAAATAAATATAAGTGATTTATTTATTTAAATAATTGAACAAACAAAACCCAGCTACAGTTTGCCAAACTAAATCTAATAACATGTCTCATCACGATAGTACAAGATGTGTGAGTTTACTGAGTACTGCATTAGCAGCGATGCTGTCAGCATTTTGAAGATAGATGTGAGGAGGACCAGTACATGGATTCAGGGGTTGGAAGCATATGAACACTACTAGTTTTAAACACTAAAGCTGTGGAGCACAACACATAGCATTAGACAAACAGAGTCACTACAGTTATCCAACTCTGAACATCGAAGACTTTAATGCTAGAAATCAAAAAGTTCTAAAGTTATGTTGGTCATTATTGCTATTGTGTGCAAAGCAATAGATATGAGTTCATGAATAAAGTTCTCTGTGTTATGGTTTACTAGCAAGCTACAATTTTGTCAAGTCCATCCTAAACTGCTGCCAATTAGATCACCAAACATTCTGTTCAATGCAGCTTTAACTCTCAACTAAATCATAAACCTGGCTCTGAACCTAACCATAAACTTTAAGTCATTCGTCATTATCACTGATGATAGCGAAACATGGTGTTATTTGATGTTAATTATTTTTCATTCATAATTTGAAGCAAACAGGAAACTTAACTTTCATTTCATATCTCATTTGAGTTTGTTAGTAGAGTAGGAGATATTTCATTATGATCTTATCATATTTGTAATTAGCTTATGTAACAATATAAATTTAATTAGCTGTTATTTACTGTATAATTACATTAGTGATTACATACATGCTTTTAGATAGTATAACGTTGACAAAGCAACTTCTTTGGGTCAAACCTAACCTTTAACACAAGCCAATACCTTTTTTCTGATTTAATTTAGATGGCATAGTTTCTTTAAAAGATGTACATCTGTGATAACCTACAAAAGGACCAGAGAAACTGTTTCTGTCTCATACTGTGCGGATATAGGCTATTGTGCAGAGATTGTGTTCTTCACGAATGTGTAAATACACTCAGACACACACAAATTTGCGTTCTGTTTTCACTTGGAAGCTCAGGAGTTGATGAATATAAAGCACCTCAAATGGTTTTCTCTGTTATCTTGAGGCTCACCAAGGGATTTCAATTTAAAACTCAATGCATCCATGATGTTCTTCTCTCCTCCTCTTTATCTTTCAGACATATATACACACACAATGAGAGATTTCATTTAAAAACTCAGGCCATGCGTAATGTCATGTACCCAGTGACACAAGCACATTGTTGAATTAGACAGTTGTACTGATTTCTGTTAGTGTGTGTGTGTGTGTGTGTGTGTGTGTGTGTGTGTGTGTGTGTGTGTGTGTGTGTGTGTGTGTGTGTGTGTGTGTGTGTGTGTTTGCTAACATGCTTCACTGCTAATGCACTCTGTTTATCATTTCAAAAACCTATCCTTAATAGCAGCTTTTGCCTGAGCATTTCCACATTACCATAGCAACAGCAGTAAAGCGCCACCCTGCCTGCTGCTGTGAGATAGGCAGAGCGAGAGCTGCATTGGAGGCTGTGTGTAATGTTGCAGCTAAGG
Organism: Pygocentrus nattereri; assembly: GCF_015220715.1. Lineage (NCBI taxonomy): Eukaryota > Metazoa > Chordata > Actinopteri > Characiformes > Serrasalmidae > Pygocentrus > Pygocentrus nattereri. Next base: position 29,791,837 of record NC_051228.1, on the reverse strand, counting down.
CAGTGTTTCAGCTGCTGTCAGCAGGGACAAATCTGCCATGGTCTGCTCTGACTGAGAGGAGCAGGAGGCTGCCCATGCAGCTGTATCTGTACACCAGCCTTACTATACCACACTTGTGTTTTTACATAGTATTAAAATGAAATTGCACAGATTTTTTAATATTTTCTTATCATTGAGATAAGTGGTTTGATGTGATCTGATACAACAGAGTGGTGGGATGTAAAATGGTTCACTGCTTAGAAACTTGGATTTCCATAGAATGGTGGTAAATGGAACCAGGGGTCACATTGTTTACAAACACAAACATAACCTTTTCATTAACTATCCAGAATGAGGAGTCAACCTATGTGTATCTTCTGAGTTTTTCTATCTAATGCTATAATAGTAAAATACATCTGAGAAAATCAAGTTTTCTTGGGGGAATATTTTGCCTTACAGCATCATGCATGTACCTCTTTACCATGAATGGATTAAAAAAAAAACATTTTAGGCCAAAATCTTTTGTCAGATATTTTATGAAACAATGTAGGTAGAGAAAGAGACAAATGATTAAACTGTTAAACATGATTAATTACGGCTGAACTATTTTATTTAAAAAAAAAAAAAGCTTACAAAAGCATTACTTGACTACAGTGCTTGTATATTGGGTTTAGCTCCATTCAGGGCTGCACAGTATGTTGTTCATTAAGCATTGTTGCGATATCAAGCTTTGCTATGCTGATGTCACAAAAGGCTGCCTCATGCAAATAAGTCACTAGCCCATCAATAAATGCAACTAAATGAAAACTGAAATGCAAAGTCAATACATAGTGGTTTAATTACAATGTGGTGTTGTTCATATTGTGCAGCTCTAGGCCATCTGTTCATGTTGCTTTGCTGCACAAGAAGGACCCAAAATAGCAAGCTGACAAGAAAACTGACCACAAGGACCTTTGACCATCTGGTTTATCAAGACGAGTTTTGATGAACTTTATCAAAGGTTTGAAACAAGCTTGAAGAAAGTTCTGTAACACACCTTTGTTACTGTTTGTGTGCCTGTGATAGAGACTCTGCCCAAATTGTGCATTTAAACCATCTGAGCCAACACATGGTTTCAGCTCCTTATACACAGATTCTCCTGAGGCCACACATATACATTAAATCAATAACATTCACAGAGATTTACTGCTTTCTTTCAGTGAATGGCTTTTTAGGTTTTAGTCTATGCAATCTCTCTAATCAATGTCCTTTTTGTCTGAAAGGAAATAAGTGTTTCATGTGCAAACTACAGACTGTTGTAGCAATAAGTGAAGCTGAGTGGGGATCATAAAGGCAAGCCTCTCTGTTTGTAAAAGGGCATTCTAAGTAATACACAGTTTAATGGTGGCTTATGTAAACAGTGATAGTGCGCTTGTACACATTTTTCCTGTGACTGCTTAAGACTGTTCCTCCTCATACAGGTAGACTTCCTGTCAGTAGTTCCTTTATACAGGCCCCTGTTTAAAACTACACAACAGGCTTCAACAAACACATAAGGATATCTCTCACATTAGTCTACTCCTAGACTTTTCCTCGTTTTGCTGGATTAATCATACTTCACTGATGAATGAGCACACAAAAGTCCAGTCTAGTTGGAATTATTTTTTGTTTTTATTGAGTTTATTTGATACATTAAATTATTAAATACATTAAATACATTAAACATACAAAGTAATACCCCAGAGCATCTAGTAACCCTTTGAGGTCAATGCAAAAAGTGTCCATTTCTGCTGTTAAATCTGTTCTCAATGCTTTCTCAAAGCTTATTTTCTCAATGCTTTTGAGAAACATATTCTAACAGATGAAAATGTATAGGTTTTTGTTTAGTTTGCCTCACAAAACAAAATCAGTTGCACTTTATTGCTACTGTGATTAAACAAAACAATATTAAGCTATTACTGCACAATTATACAATGCATGTAGCAAGCCCTGTGCATCCTTTCTGCAGAGATATAAAACACAGTAGGACACAGAAAACAACAATTCTACATGCATATACTTTTCACTGTGGCCAAGGTGAATATGCCGGCACTGACAGCTGATTTAAATGAGTTTAAGGAGAAACTGCCAAATTCTTAGAATATATTGCCAGCGAGACGCTAGGTTCAATAGGGCCAACGGGTGTATGTCCTTGTATTTTTTCTGGGAGGTCCTCTTATGACATTTTTGTGGTTTTATTTATTAATTTTTACATTACCATTATCTAATCTCTTTTTTCCTCTTACAGTTAAGCACACTGTTGTTGTTACTGACTGATATATGTAAATTATCTCACCTCTGACTGGTCGCCCTATATTGTGCCACATTCAAAAGTAGTCTGGGTGGAAACTACAGCTGCTAACCTGCTGTAGAATGAATAAATGGCGTATATCAGGGTGTTTTTTTTTTTTGTTTGTTTGTTTTTTGACATCACAAAAACAGTGATTTAAAGTGGGTTGTTTATGCAATTTAATTCCCCTATATGGACTGCATGGCCTGGGGGTGGTGAACTGTTTACTACATCAAACACGCCTATTCAGAAAAACGTCCCAAAATTTGTTTTTCCGTGATACAGACCCTTTAACACTGTAAGACACATCTTAAGTGATTGGTATTGTAAAGACAAGTAAGTGACTTATTCAGTCATATAGGTGTAGATGAATGAGTGCAAATATATAGCATTTGGTTCTCTTTTGTTGCTCTTGGCTACTGTACTGTGTTACAGTCAGACAGCATCACATTCACCCTGGTGGGCTGAGAATTTGGCAACCTGCAAAAAAGCAGATTTATCCTTATGGGCTGAGAAGCTTTCAACACAGTGAAACAGATTTGATTAAATTAACTGGCAACCCGCACCATTCTTTAGCTATGCTATAGGCATTTCATGGTTACCATGCCAACGCACTTGTAAGGCAATGGCAGTGAGCCTACTTCCTGAATGTCTGTCCATGTGTGACTTTGCTCTTTATGCATCATGATGATGTGGCATTAGCAGGCTGTAGAGGCCTTGATGTGAACAGTATTGTGCATCCCTCAGACCTGCTCCCATCGACATGATTCATCAGGGGAATTAACACCATACATTAGAAACAGAAAGAGCTTAAAGTATAACATTCAGAATACGTCTTAACACCATTGGCATAGATCAATATGAAGAAACCGTTTTCATGTATGTGCTACATGTGCAGTATTGAATTGTCAGGGGGATTCTTGTTCCACAATGCAGACAGGGTCTGTTACACATTCATGAACCTGTTATGCATTGACCACTTTTGTGCTGTAAGGCCTGATATTGATCTCTCAAAAAACAGAGCAGCAGGGAAATTGTTTTCAGTTGAGGGAGATTAATCTTAAGTGTCACCACAATTGATATTGAATATCATTTTTTCTCATATTCTGGTATGCAATGATTTTTTTTCCATTGATGAGATATCCTTGGCTTTGGTTCCATTAAAAACATCAGAGAAGGTTTTGTACAGCCATACTTGTCATAATAATATAAACTGCTTGACAGAGCATTAATAAGTTCATACTTTTGTAAGTATGTGTTTATACTTATTTTTTTGGACCCGTTTGGTCCAGTCCAAAGCAGGAAATTAGAGTAGTTTGATAGCATCAACCAAACTTTCAGACCTGTTCTGAACTCTGGCATAACTGTGTTTGTGGGTTCTGTGGGCCTTGTTTTCTATATGTCTTGTTATATTTTAAAGCAATAATCCAATACTTCACAGAAAGCTGCATGTTACAGTGATTTTACCACAATTGAGGGGTGCTGTTAGGCCAACACAAAGCATAACACATGGCCTTGAATGTCTTAGAATTTTATAAAATGGCAACAAAAGTACAGACAGTTTTATGGAATACACACATTTTAAATAATTAATGAATAATAATCACCAAAAACACATATTTAATCAGCAAGCAACATTATAGTCAAAGATTATTACATGAATAGTACAGTTTTACTGTCATGCATTGATGCAGAATTCACTTATGAATGTATGACATTTTGAACACAGTTGCAGAATTTTATTATTTTCAATTAAAGAGATGACAAAATGCAACTACTGGTCAAACAGAATTTGTCTGATGGTTCCAAAAATCATCCTCTTATTATCCTTAGGAATAACAGGCTGTTTTTGTAATGACACCTTTATGCACGTTTAAGACTGATATATGTAAAAGTTCTCTCTTATGATTGGTTGCCCCATTTTGCATTTCAAAATCACAGAATCAGTTGTGAACATATAGATATAGAGGTTCACAACAGTCATGCTTCATTCTGTGTTTGGTCCCTATAGACATCAGTGGTTCATATGATGCTCTTACTTTGAACAAATCAGTTTTTTTGTGAACAGAGACCAACCTGCTTTCTTTGCACACCAGGGTTTGAATAGCAGCATCTTCACTTGTTCCAACAAATTACATTTACAGACCAATTTCACCATGATTCACTTGAGTCACACCGAACCAGACCAATGTGAACACACCCTGAGATGTTTATTTTTATCTGCGCTGGCTGTGATTATTGTACTTGCAAATGATGGAGGCTGTCTAAAAACATGAATTAGCAGCTATTTTTAGAGACAGTTTCTTGCAGTGTGTTTGTGTGTGTTTGTGTGATTGTGTTTCTATGGTTGTCAAATCTCAATATCTGCGTCATGGGCAAGATCTGAGTTGTCATGGCTGCGGAGAAAGTGGTGGCGTAGTTGATTTTTTTTTTCTGGGATCAGTATATTTGGGAGATGGAAGTGGACATGTTCACTGAAATCTCTCCTAACAGTGTCATCATACACTGCCCTACACTGTGATGCCTTGAATTTACTTGATTCAAATGTGTTCCAAATTTCCCCATGAATAAAATATTACATCACAACTATTGCAATAAAATAACCAAAAGACAAAATTGTATTGCTATAATATATATTATTCATATTGAATGGTGTACACATTCACATCAAGTAAAATCAATGCATCACTTTTTTCAGGAGCAGCTCCCAGTTTGCCTGACCCATTTGAATAGTCAGATGGATTTAAACGTCAGGCTGTGTTGGTGTGTGTGCCTGTGTGTGACGTCTTATATCCTCAAATACACTATGCAGACTGAGCTTAATGATAACCACAGCTGAACACTTTGATGAGGAGTAGAAAACGGCTGGCCTCGGGCTCCTAATAAAACCCGTTCTTCACTATATCCACTTCTTTGGTGTGTATTTGTGTGTGTGTGTGTGTGTGTGTGTGTGTGTGTGTGTGTGTGTGTGTGTGTGCGTGCGCGTGCGTGCGTGTGCGTGTGTGCGTGTGCACTCTGTGCCTGGGAGAATTGTCTGTGCTAATATAGTCAGGGCAGCTGGCAGACTCTGAAACAGCCATTTTCCTCTTTTTGTTTTCTATGTTTGTGTACGTGAGTTGTGTGACTGTTACAGGTCGTTCTGCCATTGCATTTTGTAGAAAGAGCTTGAAATGAGCTTAAAATAAGAAAAAATCACATTGTTTATATCTGTGTTTCTTCTGTGTTCTATCTGAAATTAACCCATGAAAAACATCAATATTTCTTCTTCTTGAATTTTATTTCAGCGAGTCATGTTGTGCATGAAATGTCAAAGCAGTTTTATTTTTATTATATGAAAATGATTGTCCTTTGTTAAAATTATTTAAAATCTGTAAATATAATTTACTTTTATAGCAAACCTTGTCCCAATATTCTTTTTGCTAGTCATTTACAGATTTACAGAAACATAAAATAAAAGTATTTTCAATTCACTAAAAATCCTGATGACCTTATATGTTGTAAAAAGACTGTCAATGGCAGCATTGCAGTACTGAAGTCCAGTCCCAGTCTCAGTAATGTAAAGTAATGGTCTCAGTCTTGTCTTGTTCTCAGGGTGAGGTGGACATCTAAGGTTATTGGAAGCTGAACTTTTTTATCATTGATGAACATCAGCAATATTTTATAACAATAAAACGGTCCTTTCTATAAATATTTTAAATGAAATCTGCTGATCATTTCCATGATGGCTTAACTGGGTAATATTTATTTGACAAACATCCCCAGACGGCAGACTGGGCTGTCATTAATACCACAGGAGAATGGATGTATATTCACTTGACTTTAGAAGGTGATTCAGAATAAGTTGCAATGTAAAATTGTACTAAGACTGAAATAAAATAATAATATTTAAAACTATATATTTTTAATAATGTATTTTACAAAATATATTTAAATATATTTAAAGTAGAATTATAATAAAGTAATTGTTTATTCATATAGATCATGTACAGTGGGGAAAAAAAAGTATTTAGTCAGTCACCAATTGTGCAAGTTCTCCCACTTAAAAATATGAGAGTGGCCTGTAATTGACATCACAGGTAGACCTCAACTATGAGACACAAAATGAGGAAAAAAATTCAGAAAATCACATTGTCTGATTTTTAAAGAATTTATTTGCAAATAATGGTGGAAAATAAGTATTTGGTCAATAACAAAAGTTCATCTGAATACTTTGTTATATATCCTATGTTGGCAATGACAGAGGTCAAACGTTTTCTGTAAGTCTTTACAAGAACACACCGTTGCTGGTATGTTGGCCCATTCCTCCATGCAGATCTGCTCTAGAGCAGTGATGTTTAGGGGCAACACGGACTTTCAACTCCCTCCAAAGGTTCTATATGGGGTTGAGATCTGGAGACTGGCTAGGCCACTTGGACCTTGAAATGCTTCTTACGGAGCCACTCCTTTGTTGCCTTGGAAGTGTGCTTGGGATCATTGTCATGCTGAAAGACCCAGCCACGTTTCATCTTCATCGCCCTTGTTGATGGAAGGAGGTTTGCACTCAAAATCTCACAATACATGCCCCATTCATTCTTTCATGTACACGGACCAGTCGTCCTGGTCCCTTTGCAGAGAAACAGCCCCAAAGCATGATGTTGCCACCCCTATGCTTCACAGTTGGTATGGTGTTCTTTGGATGCAACTCAGCATTCACTCTCCTCCAAACACGACGAGTTGTGTTTGTACCAAGCAGTTCTACTTTGGTTTCATCTGACCATATGACATTCTCCCAACACTCTTCCGGAACATCCAAATGCTCTCTTGCAAACTTCAGATGCGCCCGGATATGTACTGGCTTAAGCAGGGGGACACCTCTGGCACTGCAAGATCTGAGTCCCTGGTGGCTTAGTGTGTTACTGACAGTAGCCTTTGTAACGTTGGTCCCAGCTTTCTGCAGGTTATTCACTAGGTCCTCCCGTGTGGTTCTGGGATTTCTGCTCACCGTTCTTATGATCATTTTGACCCCACGGGCTGAGATCTTGCGTGGAGCCCCTGATCGAGGGAGATTAGCAGTGGTCTTGTAGGTCTTCCATTTTCTGATTATTGCTCCCACAGTAGATTTCTTCACACCAAGCTGTTTGCTTATTGCAAATTCAGTCTTCCCAGCCTGGTGCAGGTTTACAATCTTGTTTCTGGTGTCCTTCAACAGCTCTTTGGTCTTCACCATAGTGGAGTTTGGAGTGTGACAGTTTGAGGTTGTGGGCAGGTGTCTTTTATACAGATAACAAGGTCAAACAGGTGCCATTAATACAGGTAGAGTGGAGGACAGAGGAGCCTCTTAAAGAAGAAGTTACAGGTCTGTGACAGCCAGAAATCTTGCTTGTTTGTGGGTGACCAAATACTTATTTTCCACCATTGTTTGCAAATAAATTCTTTAAAAATCAGACAATGTGGTTTTCTGATTATTTTTTTTTCCCTCATTTTGTCTCTCATAGTTGAGGTCTACCGGTGATGTCAATTACAGGCCTCTCTCATGTTTTTAAGTGGGAGAACTTGCACAATTGGTGACTGACTAAATGCTTTTTTTCCCCACTGTATAACGCATAATGATGAATGTGCAATGAATTACAAATACATTTCAGGTTTCCCCCCCCTTCTTCTTAATATTTTTATATTCTGTAAAAATCTGAACCTGTCTCAGTCTTGACTCAGTCTCACCACTCCTGGTCTCAATCCCTACTCAGACGTGACTCCAACAAAGTCTTGATCTTGACTCAAACTCAGCATATTCAGGTCTTGGCCTTGACTTAGACCTTACTTCTGTTCTGACTTCCAAAAGTTGGAACAGCAGATAAAATGCAATCAAAAACAGAAAACAGTGATTTCTAAATACACTTTTACCAGTATTGGAACAAAAATAATATGAAGAATAGTATGTGTAATGTTTTTCTTTATCAGCTTCATTGTTTTTTGTAAATAACAAAAATTTTAATACATTTGCTACTGAAATGGTCAAAATGACCCATATTTGATCTGTTATGGCCTTTTACTTTCTTTTTGTTTGTGTGTACGTGTGAGTTCTTGGAAGGTGTAGTACTTTTGAAAATGCAAGAATGGTACATCATTAAATTAGGAAGTAATTTAGCAACAAAAAAAAAAAGTTAAGGAAAACCTGCCTCTCATTTACTTCTTTACTATATCAAATTTTGCAACCACTTCTTCATTCTTCAGTTTAGTCTGAAAATAGTTAAGTCAGAAAATTGAACTAATAAGCATCAAATAGACCGGCTATGTTAAACTTTAACTGTCAAAGTCTGACACCTCATGCGTACACAAGCTCCAGAAATACCATCAGCGTCTTTACATTTTGGTTTTGGCCTTTCTGCATTCAGCTTCCATTCAGAGCAGTCTGATAGACTGGTTCTCTATGATTCATATCCTGTATGTAGTTGATGAATCTGCCTGAGACGTTATTGGTTATTCTGCTGCTCTGGGTTCTCCTGCTCTAAATCTGTTTGAATGAAAGCGCAGAACTAGCATAGTAACAGCTCAGTGACTCACCAGCACCAGAAGGAGAAGAGCATAAAACTAGGTCTGGATTATACACATTGGACCAAACTGAATGCTGGACTTAGAACTTCAAGTTCCTTACAATTTCCCAACCTATCAAGAATCAAAATTGGCTTTGTTGTTTAATTAACCCTGTCTTACTTATTGTCAGTCTGAGACTTTGGCTTTATCCTGTTTAACTCATTAAAATCTACCCCCAGAGTAGTGGAAACACATGCATGGCCACATTGGACATAGCAAAATGTATCAACTTGTGGAGTTGGCACTTCCTCTGTGCTAGTGTGTTTTGTAAAGGTAAATGAAGCATGATGCTGTATTCATTTGTTGGATCCACTGCACTAGTTTCTGCACACATATCCAGATCAGAATTCAACAGCAAATTGGTGTTTTAACCCCTTAATGGCCAGGGTCCATCAGTAAGCCCCAAGTTTTATTACATACTTTTGTCACCTGACAGCAAGAAGGTCTTGGGTTTGATTCCCCATTAAAGATGCTAAATTGCCCCTAGGTGTGTGTGTGTGTGTGTGTGTGTGTGTGTGTGTGTGTGCGCGTGCGTGCGTGCGTGCGTGCGTGCGCGCGCGTGCGTGCGTGCGTGCGTGTGCGTGCGTGTGCGTGCATGAGAGAGAAAGAAAGAGAGAAAATATGTATATCTGCCCTGTGATGGACTGAACAAAAGAATGTTTTAAGGGGTTAATATATAAAAATGGTTGTCAGACTGCCTTAAAATTTTGAGTAACCTAGACTGGAAACATATCTAAAAAAAACACAAAGTCCATAAATTTTCTGCTTAGATTATTTTTTTTACATATTAAATAAATGTGACAACAGTACTGAGCACTCACGTCATTAAAGGAGAAGAGCATATATGCTTTTTTGTCTCTTCTTTAAAGGGTTAATTTGGTTATTGCTGCTTTTTCCAAGCCATCTGGTAACAGCCGTTTCATCCAAACGTTTTTATTCAAATAAGCATACTGTTAAGCTGTAATTCATGTTCTTATGTTTTTCACAAGTATTGTGGCATGACGTACAGATCTGGGATGTCCTAATTCACTGAAATGGCTATGTGGTGGATGGTATTATTCTGAGAATAGCAGTGGGTGTTGGGTTTCCGTGGAGATCTTGTTCCGGTTCCTTTCACTGTCTGGGACAGAACAGACAGAAGAGAGACGGGCCACCTCTTTGAGATGAGACCTCTTTGGGCCAGTATTTATAAGCCTCTCACAGCAGGAAATCAGCCGCAGCTGCCAGAAGGTTCTGTGTAATGAGTGTAATGGAAATTGTCATTTTTCCCAATTGCCAGTCGACCTTGTCTCTCTACAGTGGCGACTTTACAGGAGAAAGGAAGGGACTTTTTTGTTGTAAGTTAATGTAAAAAGATTCAAAGTTGTTTTGAGCCTTTTCTGTTGGTCAATTCATCATGAAATGTTCACACAGCATAAATGGCAACTGCTGTGCTCAAATAATGTAGACAAATGAATTGAATAAAATAAATAGTTACATGATTCTTACAGCAACTATATGCCCTTATGTGTATGTGTGTGGCCTGCTGTCTCTCCTGGCAGGTATCACTAGTGTGCTTTTAGACACATTCAGACATTAGCCCCAATTTGAGTTGTCATAGCGACAGACTTCTGCAGACTAGGAAGGTAGAAATAACTATCTGTATATGTGTGTGTGTGTGTGTGTGTGGTCTCTCTGCAGGGCTCTGTTTGACTATGAGCGGTCGAAGGACAGTGGCTTGCCCAGTCAGGGTCTCAGTTTCCGTTATGGAGACATCCTGCATGTCATTAACGCATCTGATGACGAGTGGTGGCAGGCGCGGAGAGTCACTCCAGACGGAGACAGCGAGGAGATGGGCGTCATCCCTAGCAAGAGGAGGTACACATTATCACAGGAAGACATATTTGTAAACACGCATCAATTTAACATGCTTTGTTTTATATACAGTACTAACATGTTATTACTAATAATACATATTGATCAGTATTTTACAAACAATGAATTATTCTCTTAATTTCTTTACTTCTTGCTTCCTGAAACAAATTATCTCAATACTCACTACTTTACTTCTGAGTCACTATCTAAAACCTACACAGCTGCACCAACCTCTCCTTTCAGTACTTTTTTCTGAAAGAAAGAGCCAATCACAAACATAATTTAAAAGGCCTGTCACTATCTCTGACTTCACACACAGCCAGTTATGTTTGAATAAAATGCTGAATGGCTGATGCCACAAACCTAGAAAAACCCATAACCTAGCCAGTAGAAACAGTTTGAAAACAGCTACCGTAAAATAAAATCTTTAAGAATAAAATAAAAAGCTTATAGAAGTTGATGGCTAGACAGGAGTCTGGTCTAGGTGTTTAGATTGTGGCTGTGCTTTCTTGGATTTGTATCAATCAGTTGTATATTAGTATGATGCCTCAACAGATTGTCAGATGTCACAAGTTCTTTTTTAGGGCTGTAATTGAGTGAGTGATTACAAGAATTCAAACTGTAATTGTTCCTAGGAAAAACAAATTATATTATTGTAGTGCATTATATAAGTGTAGATTTCAATACTATAATTTGTATTTTTAGATGGTTTATTCAATATTTAACTATTTAGGCAACAACAGGAAGTTATTAAATGATAAATAACATAGTGTATCTGTTGAGAGTAATTTCTTTAATCAAGTTATCTGCTTCAAGAGTTAATCTTTTGAAATCTAAGCATTCAGGATATTAATTCTATAACTTCATTCTTTGTGCTATACAGCTGCTTCAGTTATTTGGGAATCATCTACAACTCTGTTCATCACTCCTGAACATTTGAAATGATTATTTTGCTACATTGTCCTAGCTTCCTACTAGTTATTTGACAAGCATAGAATTATTTTATACATGTATCTGCAAACAAAATCACTTTATATTAATGAAAACATTGTTCTGGTTTGGTTTCAGATGAGCAAATGTATTAGTTTAGTACACAATTGAGCACAATTATTAGTTTAGTACACAATTTTGACTGTGTTTGCCCGTTTGCCATGTGTTCTTGAGCAACACCCAGCAACCTGAAATAATGCTGAGCACTGCTTGTACCACATGCATAATGTATACTCTCACCTAGCCTGAGTCTACGTGAAACAGGCACCTGAGTCAATTTGAATAAAAAAATCTGGACCATAAACATTTATTTGCTTAGAAAAACAATAATATCAGAATAAATACACGCACACTCATTATCTAAGCTGCTTTTCTTCCTGGGTCATGGGGGGTGCTGGAGCCTAGCCCAGCACTTATCCATCGCAGAGAATAAATACAAAGAACATTAAATGATCGATTGATTTTTCTTTTTTTTATTGACACACTGTCTTGGTGGTAATTGTTTCCAGTGCACAGTGCAGATGTAATTAATGCTTCTAATACCAGGCTTTTTACAGTGAGTGCCACTTAGAAATCATGGAGGGGTCTGAAATTTTCATCTTAAGTGCATGTCCACTGTAAGAGACATAATCTAAAAAAAAAAATCTGGAAATCACAATGTATTATTTTTTTAATAATTTATTTGTGTGTTACTGCTGCAAATAAGTATTTGAACACCTGTGAAAATCAATGTTAATATTTGGTACAGTAGCCTTTGTTTGCAATTACAGAGGTCAAACATTTCCTGTAGTTTTTCACCAGGTTTGCACACACTGCAGCAGGGATTTTGGCCCATTCCTCCACACAGATCTTCTCCAGATCAGCCAGGTTTCTGGGCTGTTGCTGAGAAACACAGAGTTTGAGCTCCCTCCAAAGATTTTCTGTAGGGTTTAGGTCTGGAGACTGGCTAGGCCACTCCAGAACCTTGATATGCTTCTTACGGAGCCACTCCTTGGTTATCCTGGCTGTGTGCTTTGGGTCATTGTCGTGTTGGAAGACCCAGCCACGACCCATCTTCAATGCTCTAACTGAGGGAAGGAGATTGTTCCCCAAAATCTCGCAATGCATGGCCCCGGTCATCGTCTCCTTAATACAGTGCAGTCATCCTGCAGTCATCCATCATTCTTCGTCTTCCAAACACAGCGAGTGGAATTAAGACCAAAAAGTTCTATTTTGGTCTCATCTGACCACAGAACCTTCTCCCATGACTCCTCTTGATCATCCAAATGGTCATGGGCAAACTTAAGATGGGCCTGGACGTGTGCTGATTTAAGCAGGGGAATCTTTCGTGCCATGCATGACTTTAAACCTTGGAAACAGTTGTGCCAGCTCTCTTCAGCTCATTGACCAGTTCCTCCCATGTAGTTCTGGGCTGATTCCTCACCTTTCTTAGGATCATTGATACGCCACGAGGTGTGATCTTGCATGGAACCCCAGTCCGAGGGAGATTGACAGTCATGTTTAGCTTCTTCCATTTTCTAATAATTGCTCCAACAGTTGATCTTTTTTCACCAAGCTGCTTGGCAATTGCCCCGTAGCCCTTTTCCAGCCTTGTGGAGGTCTACAATTTTGTCTCTGGTCTTAGCCATGTTAGCAGTTGGTTTACTTACTGATTGTGTGGGGTGGACAGGTGTCTTTGTGCAGCTAACGACCTCAAACAGGTGCTTCTAATTTAGAATAATAAGTGGAGTGGAGGTGGACTTTTTAGAGGCAGACTAACAGGTCTTTGAGGGCCAGAATTTTTGCTGATTGACAGGTGTTCAAATACTTATTTGCAGCAGTAACACACAAATAAATTATTAAAAAATCATACATTGTGATTTCTGGATTTTTTTTTAGATTATGTTTCTCACAGTCGACGTGCACCTAAGATGAAAATTTCTGACCCCTCCGTGATTTCTAAGTGGGAGAACTTGCAAAGTTGCAGGATGTTCAAATATTTATTTTCCTCACTGTACATACTAAGGCTTATCATTCAGTAGATAAACATACTTCAGTGCAAACTGGTTGAGTTTTCCTTAGGTTATAGAAGTGTGTAATGAAACTTTGGGCCCTCCAGCAGGCCCTGGCCTTTTAAGGGTGTAATATGTTGTAATATTACACAAAAAACATATAAAGTAACATGCAATACAATAAAAAGTGAGTTAACATGCGTCAATGTTTATTAAACCATTTCCAAACCAATCTCATTGCATCCAGGCATTGTTTGTAGTTATCATCCATCACCTGGTTTAGCAAAACAATACTTCATTACTTGACTTGAATACATCTATGTGAAAGCTAGGGGAGACATCTGGAACTAGGCTTTGTTCTTCAAACTAGCACACAAAATCTCAACCACTGTTTTTTTAAATTAAGGAATTCTTGTTCATTTTTACTGTATTTATGGGTTATGCGTACATTTATGAGTATATTTACTGAGAAAGGCACACTTATTGCCAAGATAAATATTTTTAAACAGTGTGCTTGGGTATATACATTACTGTATATATACAGTAGTGTGTTGTCTGTGAAAAAAATATTACTGTGCAAAAGCAGCTGAGAAAATTATATACAAAACTATTTATATAGATAGTATGTTTGTACTGTGTTCAATTATATGTATTGTATTTCATGTGTGAACTGCTTGTGTGGATTTGAGAAGGCTATGGCCTCTCTATAACCCTCTCTCTCTCTTGTGTGCACTTTCTCTGTGTGGCAGGGTGGAGAGGAAAGAGCGAGCCCGTCTGAAGACAGTCAAGTTCAACGCGAAGCCTGGCAGCATTGACTCTAAAGGGGTGAGTACTGAACTCTGCCACTTATCTGTGAATCTACTGGTCTTGTTTAAGGGGGGAAAGATTTATCAGTGCCAGTATGCAACTGTTACACTTTACAAACTTTATTCACCAGCTACGGTGCCATTAAAAACATAAAGCAGCCCTCTGAGTGGCATCCAGTTTGACATGTCACTTTAGATTCCGTCTTTTTACTCGGACCAGTCTATCTGGTTTAAGATCAGTTCTCCTCCGCCATCTCACATTTACTTTTCCACTCTGAGTATAATTGATGGCTGGTCAGTCACTCAAGCACACGCAATTGTTCTCTCGAGATTTGCAGCACACTCTGTACTTCCGGCAGCACAGCAGGAGTACTCGCAGCTCAGTGTAATATCAGGCCTTTCACTTTTTCTCCTTATATTCATGAGAATCACAGAGAGAATGCATATTACATCATAACATGAATGATCAAAACGTGGTAAATCTAACACTGGTCATTTGCACTGGATTGTAATCAAGACCAGAGTGCTGTGCATATAATAAATTTTCAGCCAGATTTTATACCGTCCTTGTTATGTTAAATGTATCCATAGCAACAGCTTAGCCAGGCCTTACTTTCTCTCTCAAAGATTCTTAATCTGCCTTTGTAGTCTTTTCTCTGGCAACAGTAGTGATGCTGGTGTAAGCAGAGCTTATAAAATTGGCACTGAGAAATCAATTCAGGGGTTTAATAGCCTGAAATGCCAGCTGGAAAATGATCTACATACTTTATTGTAAATTGTCAGATTGTCACTGTTTGAAAATATGTTTAACATCTTATGAGCTATGCTGTTGCTGTAAAGGCTCTTAAAGTGAATGTGTATGTGTAGATTTACTGCCATCAGGATTCGGTCACATACAGTTTGTATAAAGTCTAGGACAGAGCGTAATCTTCATCTGGCCATTTTTTAAATACTTAAGCAGATGTGGATGTGCATGTAGAACAAAACATATATTTCAGATAAAAGTACTACATAGAGCTCTAAAGGATGACACTTCACATGTATAAGACTAACAGCTTCCTAGATCAGCTCTACACTCCTTGTTTATTCTCTATTATATCCTTATTTGAAGGTTGCCTTTACAGGGACTGCATAACACATGCATAAGCATTGAATAACGTGTTAATAAAGCAATACTTGCGTATTTATGAACAGTTTATCCTACTAATCACAAAATTACATGTTTTATGAAGTAAGTGACATTGTGTTGACAGAAAGGGCCTTAAACATTTTTTTGTTTCCATTTATAACACTTCTATGAAGTAGCATTCCCAAGTAAAGAATTTTATATCTAGGCAGAGGTCTAGTTAAGAACGCCATCAGTTCCATATATTTGTACTTGAATTACAGTGAAAAAGCAGTTTCTACTAAGAGACCTGTTTGACTGTTTTGACATGCACAGTTAAGACTGCCATACAGGTCTCTTTAACAAAATATTTTCATTAAAAATGTAGTATAGTTTTGATATATAATACATTTGATATGTAATACATATCATTTGATATATACATTTGAAAGCAAGTCGTGTCGTACTTTTGTACTCAAGTAGAAATACAGACAGAGAATGTCTGCTTTTACTCAAGTACAAGATTTCTACTTGTTTTGTTTTGTATATTTGTATATTCATATATATGGGAAAATATGTATGAAAATAAATAGTGTAGGGGTGTCAGAATCTTTCATTAAACTGATACACGATTCCTACCTTGGCTGCTACCTTAAGTTCCATTACATGTGAATAATGCTTTATAACAGTGTCATAAATGGAAGAGATCTGCATCACTTTAGTTCAAGGGCCTGTCTGTCAACACAATGTCACAAACTTCTGATGTCATTGTGCAGTTACTGACATAAGCTGTTTATGAACATTCAATTATCGCTTTATGAATACATTAAATATATGCAGGTAGCCTTCAAATAAAGTGTTACCGAATATACTGAAGAGCAGTGTTCATAAGGCTGTGACAACAGTATGAGCCTTTCTTGACAACTGACATAGAAATTTAAAGCTTTTTTCCAACAAGTAATTGTCATAACTGAAATGACATCAGACTGGACAAAAGCAGCCTTTATGACAACTGACTCTTGTTGAAATAAGCCTTTATAAAAGTTTACATAGGTTTATGAAAGGCTTATGTAGGTGTCATGTAGCCTTATGAAAGCTGTCCCTCAGTAAAATGTTACCGAGAATATTATCCAAAATATTCTCAGTTTTGTAACATGCTTATTTTTATTAATGTAAGATAGATAGATAGATAAACATACACCGCACTTGTACTGTAGCCCATCCCAGCATATCAGCTGTGCGGTTTATTTTGCTGTCGCTCAGCCTGATACTTCGTCGAGCCCCAAAGCCTCTCACTGTCCTGCATGCTTGATTTCTTTATCTGAGTTGTTTTCGTGTGTTATCTGTCTATCTCAGCATGGCTCTACTCCCCACTGCTGCATGGCTGGAAACAAGCTTCAGGCCTCTTCTGTTCTTTGTTAAATGTTCTGTTCTGTGTTTGATCATGTTGTTTTGATTTCTGTCCATTTGACTTGTCTGAGAAGTCAGCCAGAGCAGAGGTGGTGCGGACAGCAGCGGTGGTGGTGACAACTTTTCATTCAATGAGCTATTCCAAGCGCTGGCATATGTACAGAGAAAATAATAAGGTGGTAGATCTATCTCCACCTCCAATATTAGAGCCTGCTAACAAAAAATTGACTCTATGTTCTATAAAGCTCCTCCCACAAATCCGTTCTACAGTGTGATTAAATATTTATTTCATTCTGTATATGAAAGTTTACGCTGTTAAGATGAATGGGGTATAGTTTTTTCTTGTGTAATCAAAGTTTTTTGGGGATGTGTAATTGTTAGAATTTCAGCAAGTCAACATTTTTATAATTCTATATATTTTATTGTTTAAATGCAATTTTGCATGGCCATTTTTGTGGAGAGGTGTGAGGTGTTTTTACAGCAGGGTGTTCTTACTCCTCTCCCTTTGACCCCTTATTGCTTTCGAGCAACTCAACACAGTGTTAAAATATTTTCCAAACAGAGACTTAACACTGTCATGAGTAACAGTAACACTGAGGAACAGAAAAAAAATGATTTGATTTCATTATAAAGTAAATTAAAAATATCTGATTTTTTTTTTGCCATTGTAAGTTGGTCCATTGTTCAGGTTGAGGCTATTATCTCATTTTTGTGCATTCTTTCTTAGCAGCTGTTGCAAGTTTGTAAAAGCTTTATACAACATTGTCAGGGAACAGAAGTTTAGAGTTTAGAATTGCTACTCTTCCAGTTTAAAATGCTATACTACTGAGCTGGACTGTGTTGGGATATCTAATCAAATCTAGGCAGATTGATTGGAAATGACTGACAATCACTTTTATATTCTAAAAGCATGCATACATAATAAATAAATAATGCATTTTAAAATTACATATTATAAAAAACTTGTTAGGTTGAATGGGACTTTTGACAGTTCTGTAGCTTGTCCAACCTAGCAACAGTAGCTTCGACAGAATGCATTTGTGGCAGAAGCAGGTATAGGACAGATGGATCCCATTGCAATACAGAAACAGGCATCAAAACAGGCTACAAGCATTCTGAACATTCTGCCTTGGCTGCTGTCTTTCCCACCTCTCTCTGAGCGATGTTGTTTTGTCAGCATGTGCGTGTGTGACGGCATCTCGAGCCCCCTGTCTGCCCCATGCTCTCTCTCCCACACAGTCATTCAGTGACAAACGTAGAAAGAACTTCATCTTTTCACGAAAGTTCCCTTTCTACAAGAACAAGGAGCTGGACGAGCAAGACGGCAGTGACTCTGAACGTAAGTAGCTGTGCACTCAGTCGCACATGCAACACACACCTTGTGTAGGGTGAAAGGTGTAGGAGTGTGTAGGGAATCCAGGGATGCTCTGTGCTCTGTTCTACGCCCTCCCTCTAACTTTGCTGCTGCGCCTATTCTTCTTCCCTTCCCTCTTTCTATTTCTATCCTCTCTGCCTCTCTCTCTCTGATCCTCCTTCACTCCATTTCTGTGGACGGCTATCTGATGTAGGACATCTCTGGAATAGGGGACGACGGGTATGGGACAAAGACGCTGAGTAAGTCTCTGCAGGAATGGTCCCGCTTTTGACACCTCCCCCCTCCCCTCCAGAACAGTTTTTACGCTCGGCTCTGTCTCTTTCTGTTGCGTAACACCTGCAAGTCTGTAACACCTGCAAGTCTGTAGGGACGGTTGGCATGGTGGTGTAGGGTTCAAGACTGAATGGTTGCTTTCAGTCCTAGGTCTACCCATTTAGTATGTCTTTGCTGTCACTGCATGATAATAAACTAGCACCCACTTTATTTGGAAGTCTGCTTCTTTGTCAAGCACTTTGTCCTTGGAGAGATCTAATGTTATCTAATGATACTGTCTAGTTATAACCTGCGACACTAATGGCATGTTATATTTTTGTATTAATTATTTTTACTTCATCAAATATAATGAAAAGTGCTCTCCCCCACCCCCCATGTTAAGGGTCAACTAAAATGTAATAATGCTTTTATGTCAATATTTTGTGTATTCAGATATTAGCTACTCATAAATAATGAAGTATTGCTTTTTAAATACATTCTGTGCCTGTGCACATTCTATAAAGGTAGTCTTAAAATAATGCTATCATATCTGTCATGAGGCGTGGTGGGTAGCACTGTTGCCTCACAGCTAGAAGGGCCTGGGTTCGATCGGGTCCTCTCTGTGTGGAGCTTGGATGTTCTCCTTGTGTCTGCGTGGGTTTCCTCCGGGTTCTCCGGTTTCCTCCCACAGTCCAAAGACATGCAGTCAGGCCAATTGGACATGCTACATTGTCCCTAGGTGTGAGTGTGTGAGTGATTGTGCATGTCTGTTTGTTTGCCCTGCGATGGACTGGCGACCTGTCCAGGGTACGTCCTGCATCTGGCCGATGACCGCTGGGATAGGCTCCAGCACCCCCCCCCGCAACCCTGAGGGAGAATCGGCTTAGAAAATGGTTGAATGGATGGATATTTGTCATGATACTGACATTTTTTTGACATCTAAACTAATGGAAAAATCTCAGGTGTCATCATGTTGTTATTTATATAGTTATTTATGCAGTTACATTCAAATATCTTTTGTAAATCCAATGTATAGCAAAAAAACAATTACCAGCTAACTCTAGACCTCTAAGAATTCCACCAATTTTCCAAAATATCTGCATAATTAAATTGCTGTGATGTAAACAAAGTCATTCAAAGTGCATTGATGTGAAATAGTGTGCTGTAGTGAAACTGACAGACTCACAGACTTACCGATTTCTTTATAACACCAATGGATGGAACCAGGGATTGCTAGGTCGACATCATAAATATTACCATTTTATCTATTATTTAAAATGACCAGTGAACTTTCATGTGTCTACTGCCTTTTCATATGTAATGTTGAGAATGGTAAAATAATGCTAAATCTTAAAAAATAAATTAATTAATTAATTTTTTTTTAAAAAGGATGCTGTTTTGCCTTACAACACCCTCCATGTACGGTACCTCTCCACCATGAGTGCTTTTTTCAAAAATGGCTAAAACCTCAAAACTCTCTTAAGATTGTGTCTCAGGTTTCAGGCAGCTTATTCATATTCATTTCATATAATGGCTTTCTGTAAGTTAGCTTTTAGAGGTACATCCTTCTGACATCTGGTTTCTCTAGAATTGTGCATTTCACATTAACCTGCTCTGATGACATCTTGATGCTTTTCCTTATGTGGATATTTGAAAAAATGGTGGAATTTCTTGTTAAATATGTAACATACATCCCTTTCATTTAAATTTCAGTATCAAATAATGTTCTCTTTGAATTCTATTGACCTGAGAAAAGGTCAAGTATTTGCTTTCTATTCTCTCTTCCTCACCATCTAAAATTCTGCTAACACCCTGCTTCCTGCACTGAGTGCATTCTGACAGTATTAATAGAACTGCACAGCTGTCACGTCTGGGGCTCACAGGATGGGGAGAGCCATTAAAATAGTTCTTGCACTTTTAAGCCTTATGAGTGTTTCATTTAACCATTTTGAAACCACAGGGAGTCCAAAGGGGACGTTTAGGGCTCCTGAAATTTACTCTGTTCACTTTATGAAATCGGATCATTTCAAATCAGATATTATTGCTCCCTAGCTCATAACTCTAAATGCCATCTTTGAGCGAGAAGTATAGTCACCTCAAATGCTTTTGATATTTGAATTAAAAACACATCTGGCAGAATGCCCTTTTACTGCATGCTGAAATTGAAAGGAAAAGCAGGTGCTGAATGATCTGGTCAGTGGACTCTGGGCACTCACTGGGAGTTCACTGTCAGAATCTGTCATAACTTTGTCTGAGGCTAGTTTGCCTTGAGCTATG
Organism: Pygocentrus nattereri; assembly: GCF_015220715.1. Taxonomy (NCBI): domain Eukaryota; kingdom Metazoa; phylum Chordata; class Actinopteri; order Characiformes; family Serrasalmidae; genus Pygocentrus; species Pygocentrus nattereri. The sequence goes on along the minus strand of NC_051228.1, from coordinate 29,770,920 downwards.
AGACAGGCAGTAGAGGATAGACAGTAAAGACAGCAGGTAGCAGGATAGAGTGACAGACAGTGGTGGGATTTTGAGGGCATATTTAAAATACTAGATAAGCTCCGGGCTAACTATAACTGATTAACACCTTGTTACTGCCGATATCAATAACTTTTTTGGTTATTGGTCTTTTAGTTATTTTTAAGCAACTTTAATACATACATTGCAATAATAACAATAGAAATTGTCACACTTTAAATGTCACTTCAAATTGAAGTGTTTGGCTTTTTTCTGAGATGAATAATTTATAAATTGTATTTAATTGCTGCTTGACTGGAAATGAAACAAGTGAAGGGCGGTTTCTGACAAGTCCGGAACATATGTATTCTAAGAAATACTATTAGTGCAGTGTAATTTTATCTCTCTCTCTCTCTCTCTCTCTCTCTCTCTCTCTCTCTCTCTGTCTCTGTGTGTGTGTCAGTTAGTACTGGCCATTCTTTACATCTTCATTGGACTCTGTACTAATTGGCTGTGAGGAGCACTACGGCAAAGTGACATAATTTTCTTTCTACTTCTGGATATGCCACCAAAGTTTACAATTTTAACTTACAGTTTAATCATGTTATGGGGTAGGTAGAAGGAGCATTAGGAGTCTTGCCCAAAGACTCTTACTAGCATAGGGTGCTTGCCTTGGGCAGCTGTATTACCCACTACGCTATACCAACCATTTACCAGGCAAACATCAGCATGGTGCCCCCACACATCCTCACCCCAAAATATTACTCCATTCATCAAGCTGTTTCTTGAAATTTGTACGTATTTTAAACTATTTTACTATTTCACTCTCTGACAGTTTGTAGAATTTTGAGAAACTATGTTTGAAGGAACTAAAATTATCTGTCAAATATAATTATATAATTATCTGTCATTATCTGTCTTGAAACTGTTGGAATAGCATTTTCATTTTTTCACAGCTATCCCATAAAGATCAGTTTTAGATATATTACATACATGTATGATGCTTTCACTTGCAAAGATCTTACACAGATTTTAATAGTCATGCCTGCATGAATAACATGATCAGATTCATATCTGGTTGGTCATCAAAATCTGTTTAGAAGTATGATTATTATGTTACATTTCTCAATGTCAAGCACTGCCTCTGCTCCTCCAAAAGCAAGAAAATCTGAGATTCTGGTTTTCTCAGTGTTTATGTGCCCAGACCACTCCAAAGGTAGTGCTGCTCTGAACCAGTGCCCCTATAAAGGGTGTACTTTGTGTACTTCTGGTGCCGGTCCCAAGCCCGGATAAATGGTGAGGGTTGCGTCAGGAAGGGCATCCGGCATAAAACTTGTGCCAAAACTATCATGCAGATCACAAATATGATTGCCATACCTGATCGGTCAAGGCCCAGGTTAACAACGACCGCTTCCGGTGTTGTTGACCAGCAGGGTGTCGGTGGAAATTGGACTACTGTAGGTTGAAGACCATCAAAGAGATGAGGAGGAAGGCGGGTTAGAAGGCAGCGAGAGAGAAGGAAAGGCAGGAATGTGGAGGTTAGAGTAGGGACTCTGAACATAGGGACAATGACTGGTAAAGGCAGAGAGCTTGCAGACATGATGGAGAGAAGGAAGGTAGATATTCTGTGTGTCCAGGAGACCAGATGGAAAGGAAGCAAGGCCAGGAACATTGGAGGTGGATTCAAACTGTTCTATCATGGTGTAGAGAGGAAGAGAAATGGAGTAGGGATAATCCTAAAGGAACAACTTGTGAAAAGTTTTCTGGATGTAAAGAGAGTGTCAGACAGAATCATGAGCCTGAAGTTGGAGGTTGATGGTGTAATTTTGAATGTGGTCAGTTCATATACACCACAGGTTGGTTGTCAGTTAGAGGAGAAAGAGGAATTTTGGAGTAAGATGGATGAAGTGGTAGATGGTGTCCCTAGAGAGGAGAGATTAGTGATTGGTGCAGACTTCATTGGACATGTTGGTGAAGGGAACAGAGGGGATGAAGAGGTGCTGGGTATGTATGGTGTGAAAGACAGCAATGCGGAAGGTCAGATGGTTGTAGATTTTGCAAAGAGAATGGAAATGGCTGTGGTGAACACGTATTTTCATAAGAGGGAAGAACACAGGGTGACATACAAGAGTGGAGGGAGGTGCACACAGGTGGATTATATCCTTAGCAGGAGATGCCACCTAAAGGAGAATGGAAATTGTAAAGTGGTACCAGGGGAAAGTGTATCAAGGCAGCATAGGGTGGTTGTCTATAGAATGAGATTAGAAACAAAGAAGAGGAAGAGAGTGAAGACAGAGCCAAAGATTAGATGGTGGAAGCTGAAGGAGGAGGATGGTTGCAGGCAGTTCAGGGAAAAATTGCAACAGGCCCTTGGGGGCAGTGAGGAGCTACCTGAGGGCTGGGAAACTACAGCTAAGGTGGTGAGAGAAACTGGCAAGAATGTGTTGGGTGTTTCGTTTGGTCAGAGGAAAGAAGACAAGGAAAGTTGGTGGTGGAATGAGGAAGTCCAGGAGAGTATTCAGAAGAAGAAGGCAGCTAAGAAAAAGTGGGATAACCAGAGAGATGAAGGAAGTAGGCAGGAGTACTGTGAGGCTAGTCGCATAGCGAAAAGAATGGTGGCAAAGGCAAAGGCTCAGGCATATGATGAGCTGTATGAGAGGCTGGACAGTAAAGAAGGAGTAAAGGACTTTGGCTAAACAGAGAGATAGAGTTGGAAAGGATGTACAGCAGGTTAGGCTGATAAAGGATAGAGAGGGAAATGTACTAGTGAATGAACAGAGAGTGTTGAGTAGATGGAAGGAGTACTTTGAAGAACTAATGAATGAGGAAAACGAGAGAGAGAGAGGAGGACAACGGGGGGAGAGATAGTGGATTAGAAAGTGCAGAGAATTGGTAAGGTGGAAGTGAGGGCAGGATGAAGAATGTAAAGGCAGTTGGTCCAGATGACATACCTGTGGAGGTATGGAGATGTTTAGGAGAGAAGGCAGTGGACTTTTTAACCAGGTTGTTTAACAAAATCCTGGAGAGTGAGAGGATGCCTGATGAGTGGAGAAGCAGTGTACTGGTCCCCATTTTTAAGAACAAGGGTGATGTGCAGAGCTGCAGTAACTACATATGTATAAAGTTGATGAGCCACACCATGAAGGTATGGGAAAGAGTTGTTGAAGCAAGGCTAAGGCAAGAGGTTCAGATCAGTGAGCAGCAGTTTGGTTTCATGCCCAGAAAGAGTACCACAGATGCAATTTTTGCGTTGCGAGTGTTGGTAGAGAAGTACAGAGAAGGTCAGAAGGAGCTACACTGTGTCTTTGTGGATCTAGAGAAGATATATGATAGGGTGCCAAGACAGGAACTGTGGTACTGTATGAGGAAGTCAGGTGTAGCTGAAAAGTATGTTAGGGTGGTGTAGGACATGTATGAGGATAGTGAGACAGTGGTGAGGTGTGTAGTTGGAGTGAGAAATGGTTTCAAGGTGAAGGTAGGGTTACATCAGGGATCAGCTTTGAGCCCCTTCTTGTTTGCAATGATGATGGAAAGGCTGACAGATGAGGTCAGGCTGGAGGCTCCATGGACCATGATGTTTGTAGATGACATTGTAATCTGTGGTGAGAGTAGAGAGCAGGTGGAAGAGAATCTGGAGAGGTGGAGGTTTGCACTGAAGAGGAGAGGAATGAAGGTCAGTAGAGATAAGACGGAATACATGTGTGTGAATGAGAGGGAGGCAGGTGGAAAGGTGAAGATGCAAGGAGTAGAGGTCATAAAGGTGGATGACTTCAAATATCTTGGGTCAACCATCCAGAGCAATGGACAGTGTAGAAAAGAGGTGAAGAAGAGGGTGCAGGCAGGATGGAGTGGATGGAGACGGGTGTCAGGGCTGATGTGTGACAGAAGGATAGCAGCATGAGTGAAAGGGAAGGTTTACAAGACAGTAGTGCATCCTGCTATGATGTATGGTTTGGAGACTGTGGCTCTGTCTAAAAGACGGGAGGCTGAGCTGGAGGTGGCAGAGATGAAGATGCTGAGATTTTCGTTGGGAGTGACAAGGATGGACAAGATTAGAAATGAGCAAATCAGAGGGACAGTAAAGGTGGAGCAGTTTGGAGATAAAGCCAGAGAGGCCAGGTTGAGATGGTTTGGACATGTGTTGAGGAGGAATAGTGGATATATTGGTCAAAGAATGTTGGAGATGGAGCTGCCGGGTAGAAGGAGAAGAGGTAGACCTCAGAGAAGGTTTATGGATGTAGTGAAGATGGACATGGAGATGGTTGGTGTAAAAGTAGAGGAGGCAGTGGATAGGGCAAGATGGAGGCAGATGATCCGCTGTGGCGACCCCTAAATGGAGCAGCCGAAAGAAGAAGATTGTTGCTGTCGGCAGAGTTCAGTTTCGTTGCTGATTATAAAACACTTCTGTTATTCATTTTATTCCATTAAAGCTTTGTGTTAACCTCTCTAATCTGCACAGTGGTTGCTAACCCAATCCTGATGCTACTTTTCTGCACAGTGTCCTTCTCCATGAGCTCATAACAAAATGACATGTTCAGTAACCCATTTACACGCCTACTGAAGGTGCACGTCACAGGAAGGAAAGAGTTTGACCAAGAGCACAGCAGATACAGCTGCTTCCTCACACACTGTCTCACATTTTCACATATATGCATATACACACTTGTTCTTATGCCTTTTCAGGATGTGGATTTATATACAGAGAACATTTTTCATTTATTACTTTTCAATCAAAATGGCAATGAAGAACACATTATTTGTGTTTACACTTCAGATTTTTAAACAGAAAATTATGCAGAACCCTCAACTAAGTAAAATATATGTTTTTCACTATTTAGAGTGTTCACAATTTGCCTTCTGTTCGTTTCAAGATACTTACATTCAGGCTTTCACCACTGATTCCACACCTGCAAAGTTCAATCTTAGAAGTTGGCTGTATTTTCTGCTTCTCCCAATCCAAATAATCCCACACAAATTAATTGATTTTGAGGTCGGGACTCAGAACACCAGTGGCTTCTTTGTTTGATTTGCAATGTTTTTTCTTTCTTTTTTTCTTTCATTTCCTCTTCTCAGTAACAGCCACGCATCCTTTCAGACTCATAGTGTTGTCTTCTCACAGGGGAAGGTTAGAAAAATGTGTATTTTTCGGATCTGAAGCAAGAGTGGAACTTGATTTTTTTCTAAAAGATTTTACATGCTGTTTATATGATGGCATCAGTTTGGTGGTCTACCGGGTCTTGTGTGGTTGTTAGATGGTTGTTTTCTTTATACCATTTCATCATTTTTTGAAATCCAGTTTTTTCACTTATTTTCCTCTTTTCTCTTTCATACGCAAGTGGATTATCTTGTATCTGATCTCCTCAGAAATAGCTCCTGAAAAAATTCAAAGTCAGGATATTTTTGTCCTAAAATGTATGAAACACACACACACACACACACACACACACACACACACACACACACACACACACACACACACACAGCCACAGCCTAGGGGTGATGAAAATGCAGCTTTTGCTCACTGAGTGTGTTTGTGTTCTCTCTTTCTCTCTAGGGAGCCAAGAGGACCTGATCCTGTCCTATGAGCCCGTGATTCGGCAAGAGAGTAAGCAATGGCCCTCATTCACCTGCAGCGCAAAACCCACCACCTTGGCATTACACAACAGATTACTTTAACAAGTGTTGTTGTGAAAGATGTTTTTCACTTGTGGCCTCATTGCTCATGCCTACCCACTCATGCTCTTCTCTTCCGGTGAAAAACAGTTAACTACGCCAGACCTGTTATTATTCTTGGGCCAATGAAGGACAGGATCAATGACGACCTCATCTCAGAATTCCCTGACAAGTTCGGGTCATGCGTGCCACGTAAGTGCAATGAGCAATTTTACAAAGTACTTCCATGGACTAATCACTGTACATGTGTTGTTGTTTGTTGTTTTTTTTTTTTTTTCATCTTAAACTGGCTTCATTGGCAAGTCCTGACTGTACCTGTCCAATGAATGATGTGTTAATTGTCATTTCTGTGGCCTCAGTGTTCAGTAGATGAGTGCTCTCAGTAGAGCTGGTGTTCATTAGACATGGTTTAAGACTGTAAGCCTCTCTGTTGCTGGCACTATTCATAACATGGTGCTGCTAACCTGGTTGAGATGCATGACAATGTGTGTTTCCTGTTCTCTTTAAGGTGGTCCCATTTGTGTTCACTCCTGCTGTGCAACCTAAAGCTCTCGTTTTATTTCGACCTCGTTTTATTGAAGTCATTGAAGCTCTTATTTCAAGGACTGCTTATGAACTTCACTAACAGGGTGGTGCTTGTATGAATCAATCAGTGTATTTTTTTGACATTATTACTGCACTGTTACCCTTAAGCAGTCCTTGGACTGTTTAGCTATTATTCATCCATCTGTAATGGTTTTTTGTAACTCATTTCCTGGTTTCAGTTTTTGAGTTTAGTGGTCAGTATTTGGGGGTTTGGCCACAGTTCCTTCAGTCTTTGTCCTCTTTTGTGTATGTTTATTATTGTTTGTTCCTTTGCATGTATTTGTTTTAATTTAATCATTGTTGTTCATTTTTAAAATCTTTTTAAAAAGCGGATAGCAGTTCAGGGCAAATGGGTAAGTGAGAAATGAAGTCATCAATAAACAGGAAGTTTATTGATGAGTATATATAGCATAGGATTTAACACCCTCCCTGCAGATTTTCCCCCAGATTAATGTGTGAACATAGATTCATGCACTAGTAATACCACTGAAACGGTTGCTTATTGTCCCACAGTATTAATACTCACAGTAATATGGTCAGCTAATGTTAAGGGGAAAAAGATCAGTGTTTACTGATTTAGTAAACATCATAAATTGTGTTAGTTATCCGTGTTAGTTTTAATAGAGATGCTGTTCCTTTAGTGAGTACTGTCATCAGTTACAAACTTGGTTTCATTCACCTTAAATGGATTTGACTTAATCAGTCTAAATAGAACAATTTCATTTAAAAAATCCAACATTCTTGTGTAATTTAGATACTACAAGAGCAAAGAGGGATTATGAGGTGGATGGGCGAGATTATCACTTCGTGACCTCGCGGGAGCAGATGGAGAAGGATATCCAAGAGCACAAGTTCATCGAGGCCGGGCAGTACAACGACAACCTGTATGGGACCAGCGTCCAGTCAGTCAAATACGTGGCTGAAAGGGTCAGTATAAGAGAAAAGGAAACTTGCCACACATAAAGGGTCCAGTTTTGATGGTATTAATGCTCAGAATGTTATGTCATAAACATCATAAATTTAGGGTTACGGCTGTAAGATGCCCATATAGACTGAATTAATCTGTATGTGTATAATTCTAAAAAGCAATGTCTCCTGCTTTCATGTCAATGTGAGTGGAAACCATTATTCATTTCCTTTCCATACCATGACATTTTTTTGTTATTGGTTACTATTGTTTTTCACTGCTCAATGGGCCTTAGCAACATATTATTTGCAGATTTTTTAGAAGCAGACAAGTCATTATATTTTGATGGAAAATTACTGAACAACAAAAAAGTTGTCTTTTCAAATGATATGATGAAACATGCCTAATATTACCAGTGTCATGAGCTAACAAGACAAAAAGGGTCAATTTTGAGTGTCCCACTCGCAGCCTATCAATTTAACAAAGCTTTTGTTTTTTTGTTTTTGTTTTGTTTATTTCTTTTCTCTTTTTTTGCCTTTGCAGGGGAAGCACTGCATACTTGACGTGTCTGGAAATGCCATAAAACGACTACAAGTAGCACAACTCTACCCTATTGCCATCTTTATAAAGCCTAGATCCATCGAATCTTTAATGTAAGCACACTTCATGCCTGTTTTGTAGTCTTTGCACTATTTCCTGTTGGAGTTACCTGTTTAGTAGTTCTGTAGCTCATGCTGTGAGACTCTGGATCTTTGTAGGGAGATGAACAAGAGGTTGACAGAGGAGCAGGCCAAGAAAACGTACGACCGTGCCATGAAGCTAGAACAGGAGTTTGGAGAGTACTTCACAGGTAACTAAGGGGTTCTATGTTTGCCAAAATGGCTCAGACAGGAGATGAGCTGCACCTGCCTGCCTTCCAGGCTGCTGGAGAACACCTCATCTGCATACACTCATGTTCTAATAACATATGCGTGGCCTCAGGGGTCAACCAGAGCAGTCTGTTATGCTCTGTACTGATTGACAGCAGAACCGGCGAGCCAGTGGACTCTACAAGACCCACATGGCTGCTGCTGTAGCAGCACATTCATGAATTATGGATCAGTGCAGATGCAGTTACTGTAAGACCATCTATGGACAACCGCACCAGCTAATGATTAATGAGTGCGCTAAGCTAGGGAGGCAGGTGTGTGCTTGGCAACAGATAACGAGTAAGAGTGTTGCTTAGAAACACTGTTTAGTGCTGCATTTTTTAATGAAGCAGAAAGTGTTTTTAATAGAAGGGATTTGTATAAAACTCCTGATGCGCGTGACACTCACAGTCTATTAATTTCCAAGATCCCAGTTGGCAGGTAAAATGCATAATCTCCTGTCTGTGCCTTAATTACGTAACTATGTTGGATAAAACCATAAAAATATGCTGCAGATGGATTAATAAAAGTGTCTAATGGACCATTAAGACCTCAAAGTGAACATTATAAAGCCATTGTGAGGTTTCGTTATCTCTTGCAGAGGAAGGTTATTAAAAGCCTGAAGAATAATGCACGCATGAGCAATTTAAGGACTCTTTTTTTGTCTTTCTTTCTTTCTCTCCCTCACAGCACTGGTGCAAGCAGACACTTTGGAGGACATTTATACTCAGTGTAAGATGGTGATAGAGGAGCAGTCTGGACCTTATATCTGGATTCCCTCCAAAGAGAAGCTATAAGGAAGACATTACCCTGCCAGGGACTTTGGACTGCAAAAAAAACATAAAAACAAAAACAACTACAAAAACACACATAGGCATAATTTGTAACATATGATAAATTATTATGGTAATGTTTATTGTTGATAATTATAGTGAATACTATTTTGTTTGTTTGTTTGTTTTATCTGTTATGTTACTTTTTTCACTTTCAATATGAATGTTCCTGAATGTACACCACAAAGTGTTGGAAACATTTTTGGCCTCGAAAAAAAGGACTGTTTATATATTTATTGGTTATAGTAGTATTTTGAGTTAAGAAGAATTCAAATGCGTTGAGATGAAAGTTGGCTTTTTTTGTTCACGTTTCGTTTCCGGCTGAAATTTGAAAGGGAAGGACATCGCGTGCAGGTCAGGACACAGTAAGATGGATGATTTCTGCACCGCCACCGCAGCAGCCTCCCAGAGGAGATCTTCATAATGATATCAGCGCTTTCCCCGCTTCGTGGCCGGCCGTTGCCCTGCAGGTCTGCGTTTCTCTCTCTGCAGCACTCCACATCTTGCCCGCTCTGGGATCTATGCACTCCCCTGGCCCCTTCACACTTCATTTTTCTCCCCTTCTTCCTACATTGCTTTTGTACTTATTTTTGTTGTCATCCACTTTCATCCATTTGAACATCTCCTTGAAGATTTCTAGTTTTAAAATGTTCAATTGTACATGTAGCTACGTTTCTAAATCTTTCAGAACAAGTCAACAGATGCTTTAATTAGTATAAACTGTAAAAGGGATACAACTAGGTAGGAAATATGACACTATATTTTGCTATTTATATTGATAGAGGGCACAACAACACAGAAATATTTATAAAGATAATGTATAACTTTGTTTAAAAAAAGCTACTTTTGGAAAAAAAAAAACATTTTACTGGTGTAAGATACAGTGTTGTGGTAAATGTAGTATTGGTGGGGATGTTGTTAATCCTGTTGCCCCTGGTTTTCAGTAAGGGAATGCATATGCATGAGTGTGAGTGTTTGTGTGTATGAATACGGTAGGTTATGCAATGTGGTGACCAATATGTTTTTCTCTTGTCCAAAACCTGAGCCACAATCAACTCATGCAAACAGAACTGCACCTCTTCTAGAAAGTTCTAGAAATCTCATCTCAAAGTATGGCTAGAGAATTATACAGTCTTCTGTGGTTCTGTAATGTACTGGATGAAGCAGACCAAACGCAAATAATCACTGTGTAGTCACTATTCTCAATGCTGAAAAATCAAGAGCACGATACAGAACAATCCAGAGTGGCACAGAATTTATGAGTCTATTTTATCATGTATGACAGTGCATTAAGGTTATTCTGTATCCACTACAGTATATCATTTGTACCCTAGTTCTCGCAGTGAGGTTGTGCTAGTGCACTAGATAGTCTCCACTACAACTGCCTCAAAGTGAAGGTTGCAAGTGAGGTAAGAAAGACCTTCCTGCACTGATATACTTCAATGTTTACTCACATATTTAGGACACCCTGAACAGACTTTACTGACACATCATGCGTTACTGATGTAAACTATGTGATGTTTGAGTCTAACAAAAAATGTTAAATCAAAGTCTGGTGCTGCAGTGTCTTGCCACTCAAAGCTGCTTCCAGTGTTTTCATATGTTCTGAAGGATTGTAGGTGACTGAAGGTCTTGAAGGATACACCAACTGCGTCCTTCAGTTTCTCACAAATAAAGGATGCACCTCTAGGCTAACGAGACAGCCTTCAATGACATGACAGCAGAGAAACACAGCCTTTTTCGGCTACATCCTTCGTTTTGAGACACAGATTGTTTTGGTATGCGACTACAGAACAGCTTTATTCTAAAATAGTGCACTATATAGGAGTGTAATCATTCACTTGATTCAGTTTGATTTGATATTCTCATAACATTTTCAGTAAAATGCAAAAATGTATTCAGTAAAATTATGACGTTCAACTTACTGACAACACTAGAGCTGAGAGGCCAGAATGTTAGAGTGGGTTGTTGAATTGTTGCTAAACTGTTCAAATTATGCAATTTCTTTAGAATGCATGATTCATAGAATATCCATTCTTTACATTGCAGTCATAGTTTTTCAGTATATAATGTTACACCCCTGCAGTATAGTGTATAGGGCATCGTTTTGGACATGGCACAAGAGCCCTGGTTGTACTGCTGCTTAGAGAGGACATCATTTAAACATCATGTCTTCTGCCTGACTATTCAGCTTTCTTCCTAATGCATGGACATAAACACATTTGCAAAGCATGTATGCACTAAATAGATGCATGTAAACTGAATCAGACACAATGTGACATATACCATGTATTTACTATACACACACAGATAAAAGATGAGCTCAAACCCTTCTATTGATGATAACCTTTGCCAAGAAATCTGCTTATGTGCAAGTTTTGAAACCACAAAGATCTGCAAAGCAGGAAGCCGCAGTATTTTATCTGAGACGAGTGGTAAGAGACCTGCAGACATATTGGTCACCATTTGCCTTACAAACAACTGAGGATTCTTTTTTTTATATTTGTTATAATATATATATATATATATATATATATATATATATATATATATATATATATATATATATAAAATGTATGTGTGTGTACATATATACATACATACATACATACATACATACTTGACTGACGACCTTTATGGGTCCTTTATAATGTCAGTGCATGACTGAAGGTGTGAGAATGTTAAAACAGAATGCACAGTGTTTGATATTAATAAGTTCATATACATCCATAAGCAGAACATACACTGGAAAAAGTGGTGTTGAATTCACTTGAATTAAATGTCCATCATTTCCACATGAATAAAATACATCAACATGTTCAGCTTTTGGTTTATTTGCTGTTTGAAAAGTTGTGTTGATGAAATTATATCTTAAATGATGTTTTAGTCCTGTGGAAATTCTGTACACATTCAAATCATGTAAACTCATTGCACTGCTTTTTTCAATGTGCGTAAGCAGTTGAGAATTCAGAAAAGCTAAATGCCATGACCATTTTTCTTCCAAAGAGTAATTTTTCCCCAATGTGCTTGTTATCTGTTGCATATCATTCCTACACTTATCATTTCTTATGAGTTTAGGGCCTGAATACACAAAGGAGGCAAAGAAGTGACTTTTGGAGGGGGAAAAAAATGTCAGGAGCCTAATTCACTGCAGACTAAACAATGGTTTGCATTAAGAGTATCTAAATTTTGGAAAATTGATACAGGTACAGAGGCATGTGCTTCAGATGTCGGCAGTCGAAACAGTCGATTGTGGGTTCAGTGAAACCAGGCCTTATGATATGGTATTGCAAGTGTTTCACACTGTTGTGTCCCCTTCTATGAAATATTTCACATTAAATTTGCTTAGATCAGCCAGTTTATTTCATTATGTTGCACTAATACTGAGCACACATGCTTTGTGTTATTAGAAAACATGATCACCTTCCAGGTTGTGTGCACTGGAGCGAGGGGATCTGCAGTATTATGGTGCTCCCTGTACATTGTAGTCCCTTGACAGGAATCAGTATAGTGAAAATGGACAGACATGGAGTTTTACTCAGGGTTGCCACATAGGGCGCAAGAACGGAAAACCAAACCCCTATTCAGAGGGCAACAGCTTAAAATTCATTTAAAATGGAACTTTGTTTTGATGAAAGAAATGTGAGGTGTCCCCCCCCCCCCCCCCCCCCCTTTTTGTTTCTTTTTTATCCATTTGTAATTTTTGTTAGCATAAACATGCTATATGAATAAAATAACTTTTCATTTTCCCCAAACCTGACCGCACTTAATAATGTGCAATGTTGTAAATAAGTTATGATTGGCACTTTAGTCTGTCAGACAGGAAACAGGCCTGATCTTTTTACTTTAGATCTCGTTAAGCAGAAATGCACCTAGAAAACGCTTCCAGCTGCCCCTCCTTTCTGACTGTACATACTGTTTGTGTTGCTTCATTCCTTAAGAGTAAACGTTAAAGCACACTTAACACGAGTGGGACTGTACAGTTATCACGAACGTCTGTTCTTAAATGAGTAATTTAGTTCTTTTTTATTTTTATTTTCAAAGAAAAAACAATGAAAAAGGAAAAAGAAATGTGTCCTTTTGCATCATGTTACAGTATGTACTCCTGATTGCTTTGAAGAATCTCAATTAAAACAACAACTTTGCTTTAGGCGTATGTGAAGGACTCCACTCAGCCTCCATCTCTTCTAATGTAAATTAAAGCTTTGGTGAGACTTTTCCACACAATCTGTCTGCCTCCTTTGTTTTGCAGCTGAAGTTGGTCTCGTTGTATCGTATTTTTCACTCTCTAGTCATTTGCTGTCCACTTGTGAGTGGACAGGGTTAAAGTTCAAACTACAATTGGCAGAAAACAGCAATCACTCTCCATTCAGTTCATCCACAAGTTTAATTGCAGTGAAAGTACATTTCACCACGGTGCACCAGACAACATCTAAGTAGCCTAAAAATATTAGACATGGTTGGAAAGCAAATGTGCATGTCACCCTGGAGTAGGAATGCGTTGTGACAGACATTGCTTAGCATATTAGGCTACACAAAAGACTGAAAGATATAAAAGATGTAAAAAGGGTTCTGCTGTTGTTATGATGTCAAGCTTCTATCAGAAGAAGAACGCTTTTCAGTGCTATATAGAACCATTTTTTAAAAAGGTTCTATGTAGAACCATATACAACACATTCTTTATCAGTCTTAGGAATCATTGCATCATGCAAAGAACCTGTAATGTAGGGGCTGAAGCAGGTTGCGAATGCAAAGAGGTTTTGTTTGGGGCAGCCCAGTACTCATCTGTGTCAAAACCACAGGCAGGGGTCAAAACACAAGCAGGCAATATCAAAGGCAGATCCATATTCACAAAACCAGGAGACAAAGCGAGGGTCAAAACGAAGAAGCAATACAAAGAGACAGGCTCAGAACTCAGGTTAACAGCACAGAGACTGCAAACTCTAAACCAAACAAAAGGGTTTACAATAAGAGGATAGTGTGTCCAGGATAACTTGCAGGTGTGCAAGTTGGCAGAGCCAGTGAGAGTCCAAGTACAGCCTCCCCAGAGGGGGAGACATGACAGAACTATTAAACATGAAATGGTTCTATATAGAACTCATTGGTTCTAAATAAAACCGCTCCTTTTATTAAAAAACCCTTGAAGATCTTTCTTTTTGACATTGTAGAGTACTGTCACAAACAGTCTGAAATACCACTTGTTTGGTGGTGCGGTTTATTTCATTGTAATGGTGTACCAAATGCTCAAAAAATATTATTTAATGACTGAGGATTTTAAATACTTCCTGTTTTTTTTTCCTTTTTTTTTCTTTGTGATATTTAAAAATGTCCTGACTAATTACAGGTACTTAAAGGCCATTTTGACTGGAAATACATTAATGAAGGGTGGTCTCTGACTCTAGCACAGTACTGTACATGTGACATGGGATTGTTACTATGACTTCTGTCTCACCCAGTGGATCTGGTTACAGTTTTTCTCAGTTGCTTAAACACCTTTTGTCTAGGCAGAAGCCAGATATTCAGAACACACTTGTTTTTGCAAAATGCTCAAGCCTCCACACAACACAAAAGTAAACCTTTCCATCAAACACAACCACTGACTATCAGGACAGACAATTCCTTCAGTCACTCACTAAGCACTGACCAAAAACCAGTTTCACAGGCTTCGGCCTTCATTAGTACTGTATATCAGGATATTTTATCTGCTAACACCCAGATTTAGAATGTGTTAAAGTGTATCAGAATAGAACATCGCTATGTGGAAACTATTCTTGTCTCCTGGGTAGTTTTAACTAGAGATTCATTTCACATACAGCAAGTGAAATAAGAATCGAACACATCACCAATTTTCTAAGTAAATAACTTTCTAAAGCTGCTATTGACATGAAATTCTCCCCAGATGTTGGTAACAACTCCAATCCAAACATGCAAAGAAATCAAACCATAGATGTCCATACATTTTGTGTAATAATGAGAAATGACACAGGGAAAAGTATTGAACACATGAAGAAAGAGGTGCAAAAAGCCATGGAAAGTCATGACACCAGTTGAAATCTATCTGTAATTAGAAAGCAATCCTGCCATGTAGCGCAAATTACTATTGGCTGGTTCAACTGATGGCCTATAAAAAGGTGTCTCATTACCAAGGTGCCACACAAGAAACATCTCATGATGGGGAAAAAAAAAGTGAGCTCTCTCAAAACTCCACACAGAAAGGCCCCTGGTCGCCCGGCCGGTGATGTGCACATTTGTGAAGGCACTATTAATGCTGAATGTTTTAAACATGTTTTGGCAACATATGCTGCCATCCAGACATCTTTTTCAGGAAAGGCCTTGATTATTTCAGTAAGACAATGCCAAACCACATTCTGCATGTATTACAGCAGCATGCCTCCATATTAAAAGAGTCCGGGCGCTGAACTGGCCTGCCTGCAGTCTAGACCTGTCACCACTGATAACATTTGGCACATTTTGAAATTAAAAATATGACAAAGGAGACCCCGAACTGTTGCTGAGCAGCTTAAATCCTATATCAAACAAGAATGGGAAAACATTTCATTTCAAAACAACAGCAGTGTCTCCACAGTTCCCGAATACTTACAGTGTTGTTAAAAGAGGAGATGATGAAACACAGGGGTAAACATGTCCCAACCATTTTGGAACATGTTGGCATCAAATTCCAAATTTGCACATTTAAAAAAAAAAAGATTTCTTAGTTTCAACATCTGATATGTTGTCTTTGTAGTATTTTCCTTTTAAAATATGATTTACATTATTTGGATATCATTGCATACTATTTTTATTTACATTCTGCACAGTGTTCCAACTTTTTTGGAAATGGGGTTACACTGCATAATCTATTATATGCTCCTCTACTGACAAACACTACTGACATGCAGTAGCTGCCTTTAAATACATGGTTATAGTGTCTCTGGTAGATTATGCGATTGTTTCACAATCTCAGTAGGTATGTTTTATTTCTAAATCAGTTTTACATAAAGAGAGTCTTACGTTTTACCTCATTTCTTATGTGACAGTTCTCTAGCTCTTCTATCAATGCTTACATCAGCAAATGATGCTAAGTCTACAATCGTGCATTACATAGTTCACACAGGTACTGAAGTTATATATAACTATTAGTGGTATTGTGCCGTCTTGCCACTGGCTGTGCTGCAATTGGTGTGTGGGAGGCGTGACCATGTCAAGTACCGCTGCAAAGAGGGTCTCAGGGGGCAAAAAAATCTCAGACACAATGCTTAAAGATGTGTTCAGGTGGTTTTTAAACTAAAAAAATCAAGCTAGCCCAAAGCCCCCAGTCTTGGCTGTAAGACTTTGTCCCAACAACTGTTTAAAGCCTAAGAAATGCATCTCTTGTTAAGTTCTTCATGCTGGACAACTTGTTTTCACTCTTGTGCAGAATAAGATTAAGGGCTAATTGCATATTTGCTATTAGACTAATTACCATCTTGGCCTTTTGATAAGTAAGGACTCCTTCCGTGTTGAAGCTTTAGAGAGGTAAAATGATCATTAAGCCTGATGAGTAATTTCAGAAGGCCGAAGTTATTGCTTTATCACAGTTAAAGAGACTAAAACTATCTCAAAATCTATCAAACTCTCTCACACTCAATATCAAACCTCTCACATTTGCCATCAAACCTCTAACACTCAATATCAAACTTCTCACACTCACCAACAAACCCTCTCACACTCAATATCAAACCTCTCACACTCACCATCAAACTCTCTCACACTATCAAACATCTCACACTCACCATCAAACCTCTCACACTATCAACTCTCTCACACTCACTATCAAACCTCTCACACTCACTATCAAACCTCACACTCACCATCAAACCTCTCACACTCACCATCAAACCTCTCACACTCACTATCAAACATCTCACACTCACCATCAAACTCTCTCATACTATCAAACCTCTCACACTCCCCATCAAACCTCTCACACTCCCCATCAAACCTCTCACACTCACCATCAAACATCTCACACTCACTATCAAACATCTCACACTCACCATCAAACTCTCTCATACTATCAAACATCTCGCACTCCCCATCAAACCGCTCACACTCACTATCAAATCTCTCACATTCACTATCAAACGCTCTCGCACTCACTATCAAACCTCATACTCACCATCAAACCTCTCACACTCAATATCAAACCTCTCACACTATCAACTCTCTAACACTCACTATCAAACCTCTCACATTCACTATCAAACCTCTCATACTCACTATCAAACATCTCACACTCCCCATCAAACCGCTCACACTCACTATCAAATCTCTCACATTCACTATCAAACGCTCTCGCACTCACTATCAAACCTCATACTCACCATCAAACCTCTCACACTCAATATCAAACCTCTCACACTATCAACTCTCTAACACTCACTATCAAACCTCTCACATTCACTATCAAACCTCTCATACTCACTATCAAACATCTCACACTCCCCATCAAACCGCTCACACTCACTATCAAATCTCTCACATTCACTATCAAACGCTCTCGCACTCACTATCAAACCTCATACTCACCATCAAACCTCTCACACTCAATATCAAACCTCTCACACTATCAACTCTCTAACACTCACTATCAAACCTCTCACATTCACTATCAAACCTCTCATACTCACTATCAAACTCTCTCACTCACTACCAAACCTCTCACACTCACCATCCATGCAATACCCCCATGTGTGATAGTTCACTCTTAAAACAGCTGGTTCATCAAAAGTCCTTTAGTAAAGGCAGAGGTTCTATACAGAACTAGGAACACAAAAAGAACCATTTGCCTGACTAAAGAGCTCTTTGCTTGGTGAAGTGGTTCAGACTGATAGACAGTGTGCTGGAGATGGTATGACTGAAGTCGTTTCGGTGCTATAGCGGTCTGGGTATTCTCATCTTTTATTCTGTTATTATCAGTGGAAAAATCACGAAATAGCTTTGTTTCAGTTTCACAAACCAAGTATAAAATAAAAACCAGAAACAAAATAAGGGTCGTATTTTATTTATCCAAATGTACAAAGTTCTATCACCTTAACCTGAAATGAACGTGTTTGAGGTGATCAGGCGATCGCGGTTAAAATGATAAAGAGAGAAATGATCTAGCATGGCGAGAGGACACGACTAGTCCGGAGCTTTAGAGGCGCGGTGTGCGCAGCTGCGCCGGGACTCTGTGTTCGGCTTTAGGTCCTGGTGAGCTGTTTGTTGTGAAGATGAAGTGAGAATTAACCGTTATTTACACACAGAAACAACCGAAACCGCGAGTATAATCTTAAGGGTCCGTATGCCTGCGAGAGGCGCGTGCACGCGAAAGCGAGTCCCGACAGTCAGGCCTGATTTAAGTGATTCCTGAGTTTCTGAGCCCATGCTGTTGGGAATGTAAGGGGTTAATGCTTTGGGAACGCATTGCATTATGGATATTGTGGTGCATGTTGTAGTCGTCGCCGGGTGCTGCAGTAAACTTTCCTCTCTCGCTCCTCCGCTCCTTTTTCTTTTATTTAACACGGCAACTCGGTTTATTTTTGTGTTATGCTTAAGCTGTCTGCAATAAACACCCGGTACTGCGAGGTAATCCTGCCTTCGACACGTCTTTGCGGTGGAAATGAACCAAAGTTTGAGTATTACCCCAGAACGGGTGGAAAGCTGACGATGCCCTCTGCTCGTCTACCTCAGGCTCAGGTGATGATTTTTAATACTTGGATAAATAAAATACGACCCTTATTCTTCTTCTGGTTTTTATTTTATACTTAGTTTGTGAAACTGAAACAAAGCTATTTCGTGATTTTTCCACTGATAATAACAGAATAAAAGATGAGAATACCCAGACCGCTATAGCACCAAAACGACTTCAGTCATACCATCTCCAGCACACTGTCTATCAGTCTGAACCACTTCACCAAGCAAAGAGCTCTTTAATCAGGCAAATGGTTCTTTCTGTGTTCCTAGTTCTGCATAGAACCTCTGCCTTTACTAAAGGACCTTTAAAGAAACCATCTGTTTTAAGAGTGAACTATCACACGTGGGAGTTGGGCACATTTGACTATGGGCGAATCAGAAAGTGCTAATTTAAATGACTGTAGGCCAATCAGAAAACGTGACCGCCAAGTTCTCTCATACACTCTATCATAAAGTTCTCTCACACTCACTATCCAGAAACCATAAATATACTGCAATGTCATACCAAAACCACGAGTAATCTTATTTATACCGTGATATAATTGTTTGCCCCTACTGCCAACTAGGACTACAGCTACATGTACTCAGCAGGTGTTCTTCTTTAGATGGAAATATACAGCTCAATAAAGTGATCATTTACTGAAATTACTGCAGTGACATATAAATATGACTCAAAGCAAAAGTCAAAATATCAAATGAAGTGTAAAAGGAAGAGACAGGAGATATAAGCGACAGTTCCACTCTGTTAATTTCAGAACGAGCACATGGATAATTTTAGCAGGTTTAAATACAAATATAAAAATAGGTACATCTTGATATTCAAACAAGGTATGATTCTGTGTTCGCTGTAAAGCTAAAAGAAGCACATAAGCTTCCTTTGCTACACATCCTTTAAGGTAAAAAGCTAAAGCAAGCAAATTGTTGTATGAAAAAAAAAACAGAAGGTGTTAAAATCTTTACAAATGTTGCTACAATGTTAACTACAAATATAACTAAATGCATCAATTAATTTTCACCTAATTTGGTGCTTTGGTTCAGAAGAAAATATCTTGATGTCCACACTGAAGTACATTCAGAAATTGGCTTTCTTTTTGTGAAAATATTTCAATAGGCAAGGCTTTGTTTCAGCAGCAATGTTAAAGAATACTTTATACTGGAAATTCTAAATCTGAAACCTGATAAAATGTTTCAGAATGAAGATTAAGCAGACATTACTCAGGTTCTCATGTTAGAGACAGACCAGTATTTGTCTATCCTGGCTCTGAAGTGTCTCAGCTTCCCTGTTCTAGCACACCACACTACCACACTCTACTCTTGAGTTTATGAACAACCCCTTCAAGAGCTGGACTGGGGCTTTATGTTCAGAGACAACACAAAACAGTGCAGTGTATGTGGGCTCAAGGACCAGGACTGTACAACAGTGAACCAGCAAAACGTCCTCACATTTAGCTTACAATGTGCCTAGAATACATTACAAACAAATAAACTGCATAGTTCTCAGTTCTGCAAATCTGCTGAGGTTCTGAAAGACTGCCTTAAGGTGACCTGAGAACATCATAAGGCATATGGACAAACTGTAGTTGACAGACACTTTGTGTAGGTAGATAAAACTGAGTGTGTGTGTGTGTATATAGTTTTTACAAGATAGTTTTAACAAGTTTTACATATATACATCAATGTTGTCCATGTCCATTTTTGTCATTTTTCCATTTTTTGGCATAGCTTGAAAACCCCAGCCCTTTACATTGTGTTCAAATGTCTGCATTTCTGAAAATGACCACCACTCACCACTACTGTGGGGTTCCTGAACTTAGAAGAACAGGGTAAAAGGGGTTTAACAAAGTAAGCAGAAAAACGATGGACTACAGTCTGTAATTGTACAAAAAGTGCATCTATATGGTAAGAGGACCTAATCAAATGGACATGGAAAGTAGATACAACATATCTAATGAAGTGGCTGGTGATTGTACAGTAGTGCTCAAAATAATAGCAGTGCCCCAACAGCAGCAAGATAAATCAATGTTTTTGTTAAAATTTCAACCTCTACACCACAAGTAAGTTTTTGGAGGGTATAATAAGGGTATAGAAAACCAACAAACCCAACAGGCCACCCATGCATACTGCAGATTCTGTGAAATTGAATGATTAACTGAAAAGGGTGTGTTCAAATAAATAGCAGTGGTGAGTTCAATTAGGGAGGCCGTCACTTAGGGAGGGCATTCTGGGAAAAAAGGGTGTAAACGGGTGATCCTTATTTAAGGAGCAAGGCAACTGACATGCTGGCTGTGCATTTGTCCTGAAAAAACAAGGAAAATGGGTAGTTCAAGACACTGTTCTAAAGATGAGCGTTTTTTAATAAAGAAACTAATAAAAGAGGGGAAAACCTATAAAGAAGTACAGAAAGTGATTGGCTGTTCAGCTAAAATGATCTCCAATGCTTTGAAATGGGAAGAAAAACCAGAAAAACGTGGAAGAAAAAGAAAAACAACTCCTCGAATGGATAGGAGAATAGCCAAACTGGTAAAGGCTCAGCCAATGATCGGCTCCAAGAGGATCAAGGAAGACCTTCAGTTGACTGTGAGTACTGGTACAATCAGAAGACGTCTTGTTGAAATCAACCTACCAGCAAGAAGCCCCCGCAAAGTCCCACTGTTAAATAAAAGACATGTGCAGAAGCGGTTAGAATTTGCCAAAGAACACATTGAGTGGCCTGAGAAGAAATGGCGTAACATTTTGTGGACTGATGAAAGCAAGGTTCTTCTTTTTGGGTCCAAGGGTCACAGACAGTACGTCAGACGTCCTGCAAGCACAGAATACAAGCCACAGTACTCAGTGAAGACGGTTAAAGCATGGTGGTGGAAGCATCATGATATGGGGATGTTTCTCCTACTACGGTGTTGGTCCTATTTATCGCATACCAGGGATCATGGATCAATTTGAGTACATCAGGATATTGGAAGAATTCATGCTGCCATATGCTGAAGAGGAAATGCCTTTGAGGTGGACCTTTCAACAAGATAATGACCCAAAACATACCAGCAAGCGAGCAAAAGCATGGTTCCAAACGAACATGATTCAACTGATGGAGTGGCCAGCACAATCCCCGGACCTTAATCCCATAGAAAACTTGTGGGCTGACATAAAAAATGCAGTGCATGAGGCAAAACCAAGAAACGCAGGGGAATTGTGGAATATAGTACAATTGGCCTGGGCTGCAATACCTGTTGACCGCTGCCAGAAATTGGTTGACTCCATGCACCACAGATGTGAAGCAGTTATCAGAAACCGTGGTTTTGCAACAAAATATTAGTTTAGGATACTCAACCAAGTTGACTTATCAAGAATTTCTTAGTTTGTGCAGTACATTTTTGAGTTTCCAAGAAAAGATGTCAACGCTGCTATTTTTTTGAACATTACGTTTCTGACTTTCTGTGAAATATCATTATTATTATTTGAGTTTTAATTACTTTTCCCAATTGTCCTGCTTTGGAATAGAATGTGCTGTGTCCCCAATGCATTTGTGTTCATTAAAGTACAATTTGTTAGACGAATTTTGACATTTACTCATTTTTTTAAAGACACTGCTATTATTTTGAGCACAACTGTATATACAACATGTATTTGTCTTGTTGAAATTATGTATACATTTGAATAAGGTAAAATCAATGCATCACTTTTTTTCAGTGTACAAAGTTGCAAGCATGCATCTCTCTCTGATTATTGCATTGTTCAAACCTGCTGCTTTACGTGGTTTGAGGGGGCTGTTTGTTCTCAGTGTCTGCAATGGTGTAGAAGACGACTCTAAAGTCCTCAGCCAGCTGCCTTTTATCAGTGATCTGCTGAGAAACTTTCGGCTTTGTGAGGTCTGTGTTGATATGTGGCAAAAAGTCCACCTGCAAAGTATCAGCTTCCTCCTAAAAATGTACACAAATTTAGTCTTGTTTAGACAATGTTGCCAAATATGTGAATAACACTGAAATAATCTCAAACATGAAGAAAAATGATTCTGTTACCTTGGAAAGTAGAGGCTTATCACATTCACACTCTGAAAATACAACAAAAAGTGAGACATGGTTAATACATGAATTCATTATTTTACTTCTCCTGTTACCATTTTACCATTTACAGCAGCCTGTCAACACAAAGGGGTTAAGGCAGAAGGATATTAAGAACTTGCATGTAGGAAGTGTGTAAATGAGCAAAATTCACATAAAGGAAAGAAGGGTGATAATTATAAAATTCAAACCTTCATCTACAAAGCTTTTAGTCATATCATTAACACCATGACCGACAGGAAAAACATCTCTACTAAACACAGCACCTTCAAAACAGCTCAAACTTCAAGTGATTTTTATATATTATTAACTAAATAATATCATTAATCATGTGCTTGGATTACAAGAGTCCACTAACACTTCACACTTGATGCTACATCATTTGCTGTAGGTCACTTAGTGTAAGTTTTGAGCTGGTCAGTCTCACTGTCACATTTCTAAAAAAATATTTGAATTTCTTTGAAAGCAATAGTTCACTGAAAGATCTATTTTCTATTTAGTGAGTATACGTTTTTGATTTTTGCAGCAGAGCAGTAAGGCTAATTAACTCACAGTCACAGTCACCCAGTGATATTTTGGCTGACACAGATACCCTTTACATTTTAGCTACATTAGCCTCGTGGCTCTAGTGTAAATCTGAAGAATGAAGCTTGAGATGCCAAGCATGTCCTGGCCAGCTGACTACATTTGGGATAAAGAGAAAATTGTGTAAACTCTTCACTTTAAGAACAATGTAAAAGATTTTAAAGCGTTTAGCTGTTAACATTACCGTGGGCAGGAAAGCTCATTAACATGGACAGGAAAAAACAGCTCTATTACTAGACACAGCAGCTTCGACACTCTTCTCAGAACAATTAAATGGCAATTCATATAACTTGCTATATAATACAGTAAATCAATCATACACTTAGTATTTCTCTAGGACTTTAATGATGGCATTGACACAAAACCACTGCAAAGTGTTAAAATAAACGTTTTTAATGTCACTGATCAAAAATTAAACAAAAAAAAACTTACCACATTTGCAGGTGTAGAATAAAATTATGCACAAAGTTAAGATGGCAATAAGTGTTCCTCCACTACAGTACAGGATCAGTATAAGGTAATTTTCTTTTTCTCCAGTGCCTTTACCAGTGCCTACATCTGCAAAGTTGACAAACACAGGTCTTATATTACAGTTACTCCAACATGGTGTTTCCTGTGCAACCAAGTGTATCCTGTGACCAGCGATATGAAAACATATCATAAAAGATATGAGTCTTTTATATTGGGCTGGTTTTCCAGATACAAATTAGTCAATCCATCCATCCATCCATCCCCAATTTTCTCTTCTCCAATTCCACCCACTAGTCTGGACTCCCCCAATCACGCCATACTACCAACCCTAGGAGCCCGTAGGCTGACACTGGCTTCCTCTGAGGCCTTTAAAGTGCCTCCACATCTTTTCAAACTGCTGCTCACGCAACGTAATCGGACAGCCAAACAGATCCTAACGGATCCTACCCACTCAGAGAGAGTGAGGTCAACTGTGCTCTCTTGGACTCCTGGGAACGGATGGCTGTAGCATCACCAGGGATTGAACTCGTCATCTCCTGATGGCGTATATGTATGAGAAAACTCTCAGACTCTGAACTTGCTTAAAGTATTTTTGTGAAGTTTCATAAGGCTAGTTTTAACATCACAGGGCTGAACAGATCTTTAGCAGCTGTTAACAGATCCTAGTATTTCTCACCTGATGTGATATTGACATGTGCCTCTGATGTTCCAGCTGCATTTGAAACCTGACAGGTGTATGTTCCCCAGTCTGAGGCGTTCAGGCAGGACACACGCATGGTCCGGTTTTTCTCATTAAAGGAGATTCTCTGGTCCTCTGGCAGTGGCAGTCCGTCCCGCAACCAACGCAGGTCCAGAAAATCTCCTCTCACCTCACACCTCAGGGTCAGAGGGCAGCGAGAAGTGGACACAGCTATCTTTAAAACAGCTGGAGGAGTCACAGTCAAATAACTGTTTTACTTTAACAACAAACAAGCAGAGCAGTAAAGAAAAGTCACTCAAGAACACAAATACAAGAAGTACATGAGACAGGTCAAACTCACACAGCACAGATAAGTTGATGTTACAGGGCTCCGTGTCTCTATTGTGTACGAATGTTTTCTCCTCATAAATTCCTTCATCTTCTGCTGTCAGATTAGCCACAATAAGACTCAAATGCTTTATATCAAAATAGATATTTGTGCATGTGTTGGTTCTGCACTCAGTAATGTTTGGCTTTTCAAATGTATATAAAAGACGTTTTGATGCTGAATTTCTGTATTTACTCCATTCCACTCGTGTCGCATTTTGCTCGTGTCCACGGCAGGTGTGCAGCTCTGCTCGACCGTGTAACACTCCACTCACTGTCTGCCCACCAACCCCTCTACCTGCAGAACAAAGTCAGAAACATCAGCTGGCGTTGTATTTTTCAGTGTTGAAAAAGACAGAAAGGACGAAGGAAAATCCATTAACATACTCAACAACATAAAACATGGATTCTGCTGTATCCGGTGGTTTATCTGTTTTAGACCTATAAAGGCACAGACTTACCAACAAATGCACCATGAAGAATAATTAAGATGAGAAAATACACTCCTGGCATTTTAAATATTCCTAAAATATCTTTAAAAAGTGCAGTGTGTGCTACACGAGCTCTATATGCGTTCTATATGAAGCGTTCATTTGAACAGGCTCTTTTCAGTGACCCGTCCGAACCGATTCACTCCAAATGAATCAAACCTTTTTGTTCCATATATCTAGCGTAAAATTTTGAATGCTGAATTAATTTAGAATAATAGTTTTTCTAACTATCTTCTGCTTGCGTTTTGTACAGTTTAACTCCATTGGTGAATAGACGAAGACAAATACATCCTAACACGATTTAAGTTGTGAAGAAATGAATCACTTATTATCGCGTTCGATTCATTGAAATGGATTGTTAAAAGGAATCGATTCGTCTCTCAATCTTTCAAAACAGGTAAGGAACGTATGGTTGTAGTGACAGAAATAGAGCGTCGCTGCCCACTGCCGTGTTCAAAGGGGAATTCCACACATTTCTCGAAGTGTCTGTACAATTAAATTATTAAAACGTAAACAAAGTCAATCAAAGAGTTGTTTCATGTGAAATTCTCAGTTCTAGAAAAACTTACCGAGTCAGAATAGTTCACAGTGTTGGTGATAGGAACCCGACGTCTAAAGTGATTAATGCCTTTAAAAGCTTCCTCACTGAAGTTGCATGAAGTGATGAACATGCTCTCTAAAGCTTGATACAATGTTTTATGATCATTTTGAAATTTTGAGATAAAGTTTTGGCCTTGAATGTATTTTTAAACTCCATTCGTGGTGGAGAGGCACGTGCAGGGTGTTTGAGGCAGAACAGAAACACTACATATAAAACTTACAATACTCCTGTATGTTCACTGGTCATTTGGGAACATTAAAAAATGTGACGAAGACACTGGGATTTCTGGCTCTTACCACCACTGTAAAGAAACTGAAGCCAATAAGCTTCTCTAAAATTGACCATTTCACACCAAACCACTCTGAATAACTGTTTACCCATCAGCGTTTGAATTATGCAGGAATTCCCTTTTAACCTGTTAATGTTGGTAACTGAAATTTTACATTTCCTTTATTCCATGTGCTATCTGAGCACAATTCTGAAGAAATGAACTAAACCATATAACTAAAAAGTGAGTTTTAGACATATCATGTTAAGTTCTTCAGTCACACGAGACGACTGGCTTTAAACAAAACAGAAAATCCTAATGTAATTGAGAATAATAATGTAAAAATGGCATGTAATTTAAAAGATGGTAGGTAGACCTCCATATTCAAGTTATCTGACTATACAGAATGTTCCAACATTGTGCATTTGTGTTTATCATACTGAAGGTTTGATGTGAGACATGTATGTGAAAGTGAAGCCTCAGATACATCATGTTCTTTCACACAGCACAGAAGTCAGACAATAAAGGAAACACGTTGCTATTCAGAAAATAAATCTTTATTTCTAAATGTAACTAAAAATATTACTTTTTAGCTCAGTGTCAGATTCAGCAGCTGGCTTTATACTTGGAAAATATATATTTAGGGAAAAAAACACTGTGCCACCAACCATTCTTAAGAAATAATTTCTTCCCAGAACCCAGTTACACAGTTCTCTTACACAGTTTCAAGTTTCTGATAATCTCCAGTGTTTCCTTATTAGGGACTTTCTCTTAGCTAAGAACAGAATCTACACACTCAAGAGGATAAAGGTGAAAACAATTTTGCAGTTTAAGAAAATGTCATGAATCGGACCTAGACTTTTTCTTAGGACCTTTATCAAGAACAAATTAAAGAAAAAAACTAGGAAGATGGGCGAATAAGGCCCATTCTTCTGAACCAATACACATAGACAGACAGTCTATGTGTAACCAAGCTGACACCTAAGTTATTAGAGTATTTCCTTATGAAAAAAAAGATCTATAGTAATACTACAGCAAGTTCTACAAGATCCCTAAAAGACATTTACTACAGTTCACTTTAAAGCCGTGTCATTTTTTTTTGAGAATTTATGGAAATAAGAGGCAAAAATATTACAGAAGTATTATAGAGCACAACAGATTTCTTATAGTATTATATATTTTAATATGTCACTGAGAATCAGACAAAGTTACATGCAGGATGTGTCTTTGTTGCTTTAAAAGATTGTCATTTTACAAAATATGCGGTAATTTGTAGAGAGACTTTGTCAAATGTCACTACCCACCTGTTAACAGGGATATGTGCTTAGGAAAATATCAGATGTTAGTCAAAAGAGAGGTAAAAAAAAACGTGGTTGATGGCAAGATGGCAGTTTTCACAGAAAAAAAGGATATCAGAAGGTTGAACAATTCAATCAATTTAACTTCCAAAACTATTCATTCATTAGCAAATAATTATCGACCAGAATACAAATGTTTTGGTGTAATGTCAAAAAGTACTACTACTAACCTTTAAAATGATCTATTTTTAATTTCACATAAAATTTTCTTCTTCAAATACACAATATGTCCAAATGGATCCAGGCACCCCATCTAAATTAGCGAATTCAGCTCCTTTAAGTGCTGGCACAGTAGTCCAATAGCACACATTCAGCTTGTATAATGTACACTGAAAAGCAACGCTAACAAAATGGTGCTCTCTGAAGTAGTTGCACATAAAGATCACCAAGCCCAATGCCAAACATAAGCTAGAGGGGTAATAAAACTCCCCTGCATTGGGCTGTGGAGTAGTGAAACTGAGTTCTCTGAAGTGATTAAGCACCATCCAACACCTGTGTTATGAGTTGGATCCAGACTGAATCGTTCAACATCAGTACCTGAACTCATTGATGCTCTTGAGGTTGAATGCAATCAAATGCTCAAAGCAGTCTATAATGTAAAGCCTTCTCAGAAGAGCAAAACCTGTTAATGCAGCAAAGAGGGGGCAAACACCCTATTCATACCCTTGATTGCAGAAGATTTGTTGTTAAGCAGGTGTCTACAAACTTTTGGACGTATAGTGCATACTTTAACTACCCAAGCATTTTAGCCCAGAGATATCTATACAAAATAATGTGACACACAAAACCCACAGCTTTTTGTATTAAGTTCAATTTCTTACCAAAAACAACAAAATAAACAGAACTCTCAGGGCAAATGTGTATAAAACTGATATTTTAAAAAGGAATTGCGTAATTCTAGCATAATAATCAGATATGTGCTTTGTAATAGAATTGCATCAGATTTGTTCATTTTCAAATCCAGCATTTTCTGATGGTTTTGGCCTAACACAGAGTATTGGCTTGGTGCCACCTGTACCAGAGTAGTTAACTCACTGCACTGAACTGAGCTGGAGTCCATGTGCCTGCTTGAGTGCAAGGACAGCTCTAGATTTATAAACCACAAGCCCTGCATGAGTTGAACTGTGGTATTTAAGCTGTGCAGAGCAGGTGGGCCTCAGAACCAAAATTGGAGGAACAGTGAACTAGAGAAGCTACATAAACCTCCTTACACTTGAAATACAGTATTCACAGAATACATTACAGACACAGCTCTGGAAATCTGCTGAGATTCTGATAAGTCATGCTGAGGTCACTGCAGAACACACCGCTACCTACACCTAGACTGCTTAAGACAATACAAGTACCATGGGTGCATCAGTCCAGCATTAGAACACAGTGCAGACCTGTTGCTCTACTGACTCATGTGGGAGTTTGAAGAGGCTGTATTTTCATCTTAAGTTCTGGTATGGTGGAGTAGCCAAAGTCCTCAGAAGGTTGCTCTTTATTCACAGCCTGCTGAACTTTCAGCTTTATGAAGTCTGTGTAGACATATGGCAATAGGTCCACTCTCGGAGGATCAGGGGCTTCCTGCTGAATGCACATAAATCAAAAACAATACGTGCTTATGACAGTGAAATACTCTTAACTAAGTAGAGCAATTAAAGCAAGATTTAATGTGAACTGTTTGGTGCTCTGAGGTCAAGGTAGTATGATTTTGATTCTATTACCTGCTGAAATATGGGCTCGTCATATACACGCTCTGTAAAAAGCAACACAACGTCACATCATTACAAGGTTTAGGTTTAGACAACAGGATAAATAGAAATTCTTCATACCTTCCATTGCGATATCACCTGTTCTTCTTTGATCTGAAAACACATCATGTGAATAGACTAGTCATAATGTAAAGCATGAGTATGTTTTATTTGTGCTGTAAAAAAAAAAACATGGTTAAGACATGAATTCATTATTAATGAAAAACTGTCCAAAAAAAAGGATGTCCACATTTTCATCTATTTCACAATGTATGGCGTAGAAATGCTCCTAAATCACTTAGAATAAAATGTCTTTACATTAACTTGCATGAAAAGTTAAGACTATTTTTCTTCTCCTGTAAAGTTACCATTTTGGACCAAAAAAATTTTATTTTTTTTGGACAGTGAGAATGTATAAAAAGTAATACCTCTTCGTCTTTTAGTTGGACCTGTTGTACAGCAGCCTGTCAACACAAAGGGGTTAAGGCAGAAGGATATTAAGAACTTGCATGTAGGAAGTGTGCAAATGAGCAAAATTCACATAAAGGAAAACTGTATATGTTTTCTCGTCTAAAGAAGGGTGATAATTATAAAATTCAAACCTTCATCTACAAAGCTTTTAGTCATATCATTAACACCATGACCGACAGGAAAAACATCTCTACTAAACACAGCACCTTCAAAACAGCTCAAACTTCAAGTGATTTTTATATATTATTAACTAAATAATATCATTAATCATGTGCTTGGATTACAAGAGTCCACTAACACTTCACACTTGATGCTACATCATTTGCTGTAGGTCACTTAGTGTAAGTTTTGAGCTGGTCAGTCTCACTGTCACATTTCTAAAAAAATATTTGAATTTCTTTGAAAGCAATAGTTCACTGAAAGATCTATTTTCTATTTAGTGAGTATACGTTTTTGATTTTTGCAGCAGAGCAGTAAGGCTAATTAACTCACAGTCACAGTCACCCAGTGATATTTTGGCTGACACAGATACCCTTTACATTTTAGCTACATTAGCCTCGTGGCTCTAGTGTAAATCTGAAGAATGAAGCTTGAGATGCCAAGCATGTCCTGGCCAGCTGACTACATTTGGGATAAAGAGAAAATTGTGTAAACTCTTCACTTTAAGAACAATGTAAAAGATTTTAAAGCGTTTAGCTGTTAACATTACCGTGGGCAGGAAAGCTCATTAACATGGACAGGAAAAAACAGCTCTATTACTAGACACAGCAGCTTCGACACTCTTCTCAGAACAATTAAATGGCAATTCATATAACTTGCTACATAATACAGTAAATCAATCATACACTTAGTATTTCTCTAGGACTTTAATGATGGCATTGACACAAAACCACTGCAAAGTGTTAAAATAAACGTTTTTAATGTCACTGATCAAAAATTAAACAAAAAAAAACTTACCACATTTGCAGGTGTAGAATAAAATTATGCACAAAGTTAAGATGGCAATAAGTGTTCCTCCACTACAGTACAGGATCAGTATAAGGTAATTTTCTTTTTCTCCAGTGCCTACATCTGCAAAGTTGACAAACACAGGTCTTATATTACAGTTACTCCAACATGGTGTTTCCTGTGCAACCAAGTGTATCCTGTGACCAGCGATATGAAAACATATCATAAAAGATATGAGTCTTTTATATTGGGCTGGTTTTCCAGATACAAATTAGTCAATCCATCCATCCATCCATCCCCAATTTTCTCTTCTCCAATTCCACCCACTAGTCTGGACTCCCCCAATCACGCCATACTACCAACCCTAGGAGCCCGTAGGCTGACACTGGCTTCCTCTGAGGCCTTTAAAGTGCCTCCACATCTTTTCAAACTGCTGCTCACGCAACGTAATCGGACAGCCAAACAGATCCTAACGGATCCTACCCACTCAGAGAGAGTGAGGTCAACTGTGCTCTCTTGGACTCCTGGGAACGGATGGCTGTAGCATCACCAGGGATTGAACTCGTCATCTCCTGATGGCGTATATGTATGAGAAAACTCTCAGACTCTGAACTTGCTTAAAGTATTTTTGTGAAGTTTCATAAGGCTAGTTTTAACATCACAGGGCTGAACAGATCTTTAGCAGCTGTTAACAGATCCTAGTATTTCTCACCTGATGTGATATTGACATGTGCCTCTGATGTTCCAGCTGCATTTGAAACCTGACAGGTGTATGTTCCCCAGTCTGAGGCGTTCAGGCAGGACACACGCATGGTCCGGTTTTTCTCATTAAAGGAGATTCTCTGGTCCTCTGGCAGTGGCAGTCCGTCCCGCAACCAACGCAGGTCCAGAAAATCTCCTCTCACCTCACACCTCAGGGTCAGAGGGCAGCGAGAAGTGGACACAGCTATCTTTAAAACAGCTGGAGGAGTCACAGTCAAATAACTGTTTTACTTTAACAACAAACAAGCAGAGCAGTAAAGAAAAGTCACTCAAGAACACAAATACAAGAAGTACATGAGACAGGTCAAACTCACACAGCACAGATAAGTTGATGTTACAGGGCTCCGTGTCTCTATTGTGTACGAATGTTTTCTCCTCATAAATTCCTTCATCTTCTGCTGTCAGATTAGCCACAATAAGACTCAAATGCTTTATATCAAAATAGATATTTGTGCATGTGTTGGTTCTGCACTCAGTAATGTTTGGCTTTTCAAATGTATATAAAAGACGTTTTGATGCTGAATTTCTGTATTTACTCCATTCCACTCGTGTCACATTTTGCTCGTGTGCACGGCAGGTGTGCAGCTCTGCTCGACCGTGTAACACTCCACTCACTGTCTGCCCACCAACCCCTCTACCTGCAGAACAAAGTCAGAAAAAACAGAAATTACGGCTGGTAGTGTTTTTAAATAATATTAAAATAGCGTGTGTTAAATTAAAAGCATCTGCATTACTACATACTGCTATTTATCTTCTAGAAGCATAAGAACATACTTACCAACAAATGGCCACAGAATAAGCATTAAAATGACAATGTGTCTTCCTGGCATTGTAAATATAATCCTGATTCATAGGAGTCTTTCTATTCAGCCAAATCCATATCATTAATGAACACTAAGTACCTCGACGGGATCTATGAATCACTATCAAGTCTGTAAAATCTGCTTCACGTGAATGCAGAAGAGAGAAACTGTCACAGCAGGCAAAGTAGTGTGGCTTGAGAGGAAGATCGCAGCCTACAGACACGTTCGAACACCCATTATGAAAGCGAACTGCTCGGCCTACACCACGTGTTTTCGCACAGCGTTTAAGATGAGTCAAGCTATAAAGGAAGCCACAGAGTCACCGCTGCCAAGGAAATAAACCTTTATTTGTAAATCTAACTGACTGAGGAAACGTTGCCATTTGGCATAGTGTCATATAACAGCCTGGTTAAGGCTTCCTATGGTTTATAAATAAAAGCATTCTTCTAAATCAATGACATACAAATGAATAGATATTTTAATAAAAAATATCTTTAAAGCAAATTATGCATACATTTCTCAGACTGCAGAAAAGTTAAAGTAATGCTTATTATGTGTTATTAAGGTCATGACCCTTGGAAAAGCACAACAGGAGATTCACGCATGAGAAAGAGGTATTTTCACATGGAAGTGGTGGGGGTGGATCAGAAGCAAAGAGTTATGGACAGTTTTAAAAGGTCCTCGTGGGTGGGGAATGATTGCGGGAATCACTCTAATGTCAATGTCTCTGCTTCTGCTGTAGCGGTGTGGGGAGCAGATGAAGTGTTGGACTTGTGGCCCTCTGCCAACGCCTTAAAGTGCTAAAGACAGGAAGAGGGGAAAACACTCAGTGACACAATCTAATGAACACTAACAGAATGTAAGCATTTCATGCACAATTTTCCAACTACACACAAAAGCTGTTTTTGTTTCAGAGTAAGATGAAAGTTTTATATTGTTGCTGAAAACCTCTGATCAAGACACATAAAACATAAGACACATAAAACAGCTTGTGTTGCATGTATTCTACAAAGTTTGAACACATGTCGATTGACATTATGACATTATGTCGATTTTACTAAGTGAAAATAAGAGAACATGTCTACAGGGAACTTAAACATGGCATACTGTTCTGAAAATTTTAGTGCACTATTCCTATTTATTTTTTGAGCTTAATATATGGTAAAAAATAAAAGATAAAAATGTACCATAACTTTTGCACACACAACATTGTTTTATTTTTCCCCATTATGTTAAATCCAGCACATAAACAGTAATTGCACATTAAAACGTGCAGAAGGGTGTTCTCTGTATAGGATCTATCAAGTTATTTTCACTTAAATCAATAAAACATGTAATTTGATCAGGGGTGCCCAAAATTCTACATCCAATTGCATTTTCAAGCATAAAAAAACCCAGCGTTTAAACATCGAGCAAAAGAGGTTCTTCAGATAAAGCTCTGGCATTTAAGACACTGCATCTCTGCATTAAATTGTGCATGCTCTTGTGATGGTAGCTGGTGGGGCAAACGCTCCCAGGGAGAGAGATGCTACTGGGTGGACATGTACTGGCCCAGTCCTCCAAAGGGAACACGCAGGAGTCAGCAGATGCAGTGTACTGCAGACCATTTATTGGGCTGGGGAGAACCCACACTCCACTCATCACAATCCAGAATAGCAGCAGTAGGCAGAACATACAGGCTACAACCTAGAGCTGTCCACCATGTGCATACACCTAAAAAGCATCTCTGCACGCTCACACTCTCTCTAGTATACCTATTGTAGTGCGCATGCATGTGGTCTAAGGCACTTAAAGTGACCGTCACACTGAAAAATTCAAGAACTGAATTCAAGTACCTGAGAGCATAGGTTCATAGGAACTACTCTGAAAAGATGCCAAATTATCTTTCCTTCTTAACCCAAAATTACTGATACTGGACCAATATATCCAGGAACTGCACACACACGAACTGCATCCAGTCTACTCTGCAGATGAAGTTCACATGAGCCATAAAGGCCCCCTAATTAATATGTTTCAAAGATGTTAGAGACAAAAAAGTTGTCCAGAGAAATATGAGTAGATTATAAAATAACAGCCCTTATTAAGATTATTTTGTAAAGATTTGTACTAAAAAGGTCTGAGACCTCTGAGGACAAAACAGCTGTGTATATACATCACACAGGCAACATTGTGTATAATAGATAGCATGTAGTTTTTATTTAATTAGGCACATACACCAATCAGTAATAACATTATGACCACCTCCTTGTTTCTACACTCATTATCCATTTTATCAGCTCCACTTACTATATAGGTACACTTTGTAGTTCTACAATTCTCAGCACTGCAGTAACACTAATGTGGTGGTGGCATGCTAGTGTGTGTTGTGCTGGTTCGAGTAAATCTGTGCCCACCCACTGTCAACTTTATTAGAGACTCCTACCTTGTCAGAGACAACAGCTCATGTGCTGCTGCACAGTTTATGCTGGTCATCTTCAAGGCCTTCCACAGGACAATTTTCAGTTGGTGAACTATTCTCGGTCCAGCAGTGACCGAGGTGTTTAAAAACTTCAGCAGCACTGATCCACTCAGACCAGCGCAACACACACTAACACACCATCACCACCACATCAGCATTACTGCAGTGCTGAAAATGATCCTCGACCAAAACAGTACCTGCTCTGTCAGGGTCCATGAGGGTCCTGACCACTAAAGAATAGGGTAAAAGGGGGCTAACAAAGTATGCAGAGAAACAGATGGACTACAGTCTATAATTGTAGATCTACAAAGTGCACCCATATAGTAAGTGGAGCTGATAAAATAGACAATGAGCGTAGAAACAAGGAGGTGGTCATAATGTTATGCCTGATGTGTGCAGCAAGTTCAGTCTTGCTTAAAAATCTCACCAGGAAGCATGGTGCCTAACAATCTTCAGGCTTTATACCAATAAATGCTGGATGTACTAAACGTTCCATTGCAGTTCTCAGTACTCTTGTTTTTTTTTTACCTGTTCCTTTTTTAACTCCTGCACAAACTGGTCTCTGGTAGCTACTTTTACTTCTGCTTGATCGTAATTTAACTGAAGCACTTTTATTTGGCAAGTCATTTGCAACCCACAGCTGCCACCGTCTGGACAGGAAGATAAATCAGTTTTGTCATAAAACATTAAATGACTACAATCTTGTAATAACGCAAGCTCTGTCTCTCATGCTTCTAAAGCCACGGTAAGACACCCATCATAGGTGTGTGAGAACCCTTTTATAAAGGTCAGCCCTTTGTGGACTAACAACCATTGAGTTTGTTTAGGCTTGGCAGCATGTTGAGGAACCTTGCAGCCATGTATAAGAGACAAATGCTAGCAAATAAAAATAAAAAACAGAGAAAGTTGATATAAGATCTTGGAATTTACTAAATAAATGCCATTACATGAAGATTAGCAGCAAAAAAATACCTCCTTTTGACTGTCTACCAAAACCTGTTTAAATTCTGATATATGAATCCAAATAAATTCAAAACCTATGCTTATAAATGTCATTTGTCCTCAGCTTAATATATAAGGTAGGTAATGCAACTTAGAAAAAAAACTGAGCAGACCAGTACAGTTTTTTTTTTTTTTTAAAACACTGACCTGGGAATTTTTGAATTCAGAATAGAGTGTGAATAGGACATGGAGAGACTGGATTCGGTTCTTATACACAGGGATGTCCAGGATACCTGTGGAAATCAATTTCATTAGATTTAGCAGTAAAACACAAACATTCTGCTATGAAGTCTGAAAAACAGATCATGTAAAAATAAAAAAAAAATAAAAAAACTGAGTTCAGCTCACCACATATTATGTCAATATATTCTGCTAAGCCACAATTAATATCTGCTGTAGGAAGGTTCACCTGGGATGGAGAAAGGCAAACAAGCTGCGCAGATAGCCAGATATAGATCTACAGCAAACTGATGCACTGTCATGTTACTGAGTTAAAGTACTGAGAAGAGGCAACACAATCTGTAAACATATAGTTGGCTTGTCAAGGACTGAAAACAGGTAAACAGTGAAGAACAAATAACATTCCATGACTGTAACAATATCACCATCATATAAATATTCAGAATATTTTATTCAGAACATTTTATTCACTCAAGCACAAGCCAATTTTCCAGTACTTCACCAGTGAATATTTGACAACTGACCTTGCCCAAAAGCTCCTCAAACTCAGGTGGCCACTCCTGCATCAGGGTATCGATGTCTGGCATGGGTCTGAGGTAGACAAACATAAATTCAGATAATTGGCATAAATTCTCTCTACTTGTGCAGCAGTTAGAAAAGTGGTTTATGTTTGATGAATGGGTGAACACAGTTTGCTTACAGCTGTGATTGTATGGCACAGTGTGTGTGTGTGTGTGTGTTTGTGCCTGGTGAAATGAAGGGTGTATTTCAGTGTGTACTGTAGTTTAGAGTGCATGCACTATGTATAAGTGTGTCTGCTTGCCTGTTGTAGTGTACAGTAGCTGGTGGTTTTGAGCGGTGTAGTTCACTTATGCTCTCTATCCAGTTGTCTATGGCTTTGGGGTTCTTCTGTGGGTTCTCAATACTCTTTACTTTCACCTCCTACAAAGTACAGAGACAGACATGCTGGATGTACTAAAAATTCCAGGCCACTCTCACTTCAGTAGCCCACACCTGATGTATTTTTTTACTGGTTCCCTTTAAAAAGGTCAAGCTTGTCTTCAACAAGTCCAGTCTGACAAAAAAGATGTTCAGCAGTTTTTTCAGCAAAAAAGGAGATGACAACAGGCCAATAATAAGGTATGACAGCAGAATTTCTGGCATTTGAGAAAGTCTGTATTATTTCAATTTATTCCTACTCTATTTAATACTTGAACTAAAGTGGCTCTCATATGACCTGTAGGTCTACTCTATGTAAAGGTTTAATAGCTTTTTGGGTTTGCACATAACAGATTCAACAGCATTTTCCATCTGTGCACATATAACAGCTTTGACAAATGGAGCTAGTATCTCAAAATGTTTTATGCAACCATTACTATAATTTACCCAACAACATAAAAACTCTAGTCACCAGTTTTCCATAAAAGGTAGCTACATTTTTCATTATACTGATGGAATAGCTGAAAACGTGCTAAGTAAAAATATTACACATCTACAGCCAGATATAACCAAAACTGAGCAAATATCCATTGGCTTTAAGCATATAGCACATGAAAAGCTGGTTAAAATTTGAACTGAGCACCATCCTTGTTATGAATTGCAATTTACTTGGGTCAATAAATGAACTGCAATTTCAATATGTGGAAAGAATTATAACTAACTTCTTTCAACCACAAAATAGTGTTTGCGTAGGCCATTGTATTAAACAATGGTACACAATGTAATGTTCATGGCTATTCCATGTCTATGACTGCATTTTATATACTAAAGAGTAATAAAGCATACATGTGTGAGCACTTACAGCAACATTGTGCTGTTTGCTGTTCTCTGAGAGCCACAGGGAGAGCACCGTAGGGTCAGACTGCTTAGCACAGGGTTCATCCAGCACCAACAGTCCCAGACCGTCTGCCTTCCCATCTGGCCGAGGAACCTGGTTATCACCGAAAAGTTTGTAACAGCAAACCACAAGAGCTGAAGACAATGAACAGATCAAAGCCTAATGAACAGATCAAGGCATAGCTAATAATGATTCAAAATGACTCAGCATAAGCCGTTCTCCTTTCGGACAACTTTTGGAAGTGTCTTGCTTTCAAAAGTGTTTGTTTCATGTTTCAATACAGAGTCATAAATCATGGGTATGTCCCTATTATTGTTCTAAATAATGGTAATCCTAAATAGGAATGCACATACAACTTTTTTCTCTGCTGATACCGATACCTAAACTTAGGAGTATGGATGTGATTTTTTTCTTCTTCAATTTTAAAATCTGTATATCTCTTGCAATGTGTGAAGAATTTATTCCAAAACATAATATCTATTTTAAGAAATTTTGGTTATTAAAAACGGAGTTGCGCACCCGTGGTATAGACAGTGGATCGGTGATGTCTGGCCGACACCTAACATTGGTGCCCACATCAGTCCTAATTCTACACCTGCTAAACCTTCTCCAAACCTAGGATAGCACCAACATACACTATATTTCCAAATGTATTCACTCACCCATCGAAATCATTGAATTCAGATTTTTCAATCTCTTCCATGGCCACAGATATATAAAACCAAGCACCTAGGCATGCAGACTGCTTCTACAAACATTTGTGAAAGAATGGGAGCTCATTGAATTCCAGTGTGGTACCGTGATAGGATGCCATCTGTGCAACAAGTCCAGTTGTGAAATTTCCTTGCTACTAAATATTCCGAAGTCAACTGTCAGTGGTATTAGAACAAAGTGGAAGCAATTGGGAACGACAGCAACTCAGCCACGAAAAGCTAGGCCACGTATAATGACAGAGCGGGGTAAGCTGAGGTACATAGTGCGCAGAGTCAATCACTACAGACCTCCAAACTTCACGTGGCCTTCAGATTAGCTCAAGAACAGCACAGAGAGCTTCATGGAATGGGTTTCCATGGCAGAGTAGCTGCATCCAAGCTTTACATCACCAAGTGCAATGAAAAGCATCAAATGCAGTGGTATAAAGCGCCGCCACCGGACTCTAGAGCAGTGGAGACGTGTTCTATGGAGTGACTAATCACGCTT
This sequence comes from Pygocentrus nattereri, assembly GCF_015220715.1. NCBI lineage: Eukaryota > Metazoa > Chordata > Actinopteri > Characiformes > Serrasalmidae > Pygocentrus > Pygocentrus nattereri. The sequence continues at coordinate 29,732,011 of NC_051228.1, read as the reverse complement.
CTCCCTCTGGCAATCCGATGGATGAGTCTGGGTTTGGCGGTTGCCAGGAGAACGGTACTTGTCTGCCTGCATTGTGCCAAGTGTAAAGTTTGGTGGAGGGGGGATTATGTTGTAAGGTTGTTTTTCAGGAGTTGGGCTTGACCCCTTATTTCCAATGAAAGGAACTCTTAACTCTTTAGCAGACCAAGAGATTTTGGACAATTTCATGCTCCCAAATTTGTGGGAACCGTTTGGGAATGGTCCCTTCCTGTTCCAACATGACTGTACACCAGTGTACAAAGCAAGGTCCATAAAGACATAAATGACCGAGTTTGGTGTGGAAGAACTTGACTGGCCTGACCTCAACCCGACAGAACACCTTTGGGATGAATCAGATCGGAGACTGTGAGCCAGGCCTTCTCATCCAACATCAGAGTCTTCTGGAAGAATGGACCATGTGCTTCTGGAAGAATGGTCAAAAATTCCCATAAACACATCCTAAAACTTGTGGAAAGCATTCCCAGATGAGATAAAGATGTTATAGCTGCAAAGGGTGGGCTGACATCATATTAAACTGCATGGATTAAGAATGGGATGTAACTCAAGTTCATAAGCATGTGAAGGCAGAGGAGCAAATACTTTTGGCAATATAGTGTATATAATTAGGTACATATGCCAGTTAAGAACCTGTAATCACTACTGATTTGTTACTATGTTCAGCTACATAATATTAAAAAATTATATTAAAAAATTAATTAATATGACTGTACTCACTTTAAGGAAAGCATCAATGTCCCCTACAGCTGGGATGAAGTCAGGAATAAAAGGCTTCAGCTTATGGTCCAATTCTACAGTCTGTGGTGTGTATCTGAAAGTTACCAGTACTTATGAAACTTACCAGTACTTATGGATATAGAAGAGCGTGAGAAGACAGAGGAAAATTGTTGCACACATATTTGCATTTTGAGATATAAATCAGATGTGAGAAACATCTGTGGTTTATGTGGGTTTGTTTATGAAAGTACAAGAAGCTCACCGTGTGATGTACTGGAAAAGTTCTTTTATTTCTGCTGTAACACGAAGATGATCATAATCTGCTGGGTCATATGCTCTGTGAGCAAACAAAGACATATACATACTTTTCAGGACAAGCTCTATCAACAAGGTCCACCTCAGCCCTTCGCCCTATTCACTGAAATCAGATGATGCAAGGCTAAGTTTGAAAGACTTGCTATATTAAAAATTTTGTCATATAAAATAAAAAATGCGGATTTAAATATTACAAACTCTTCATCAAAAGGATTTTTTACATTTTCTTTTATTTGATATTACAAACCATACATGAACAAGTACTTATTAAATGTTTATTAAGTAAATAATGTACAGTAACTATTTTCATTAATTGTGGTTTTCAGCCTGTTGGCCTGCACCTTAATTAATGCAATTAATTATGTATAACTTCATCATTCTGGACTCATCTAATGTTTCCTCATTTTAATTAACATTTTTCTAGTGTCTTCCTAATTATGTGAAACCAGTGAAGCTGCACATGACTAACATAAAAATTATTCACACGTTTATCTGCAACCAATTTGGTTTTATATTATAAAACACTGATTCCAAAACTTTTGAACAGCAATTAAAACTTTTGAAAACTTTTCTGCCATTTAACATACATGTTTATCTGCATAACATGTTGCAGTTTATTCCTGTGAAATGTGTGAAACCGACAGTCTGTCTTGACAAAGCTAAAAGGGCGAATGACAGTGGAAGGAACTCAGAGAGAACATTTCATTCTTTTCTTTTAGTAGTATCTGTTAGACTGTGTTGGACTGTGTGTCTCCATGTTCAGAAGAATTACATTCATGGCACCTTGAGTAACTTAAATACATTATCTTCATACTGTACATTTTTTCTATTCTAAGAAAAATAATAAATAAAATAAGTAAAGTTTAGCAAGAGCCTGTAGGAAAAGCTCTGTGCATGCAGATTCATTCGTTTGCTGGATTGGTCTTGTTCTTGTTCTTGTTCTTGTTCTTCTTCTTGCTGCTCCCTTTAGGGGTCGCCACAGCGGATCATCTGCCTCCATCTTGCCCTATCCATTGCCTCCTCTACTTTCACACCAACCATCTCCATGTCCACCTTCACTACATCCGTAAACCTTCTCTGAGGTCTACCTCTTCTCCTTCTACCCGGCAGCTCCATCTCCAACATTCTTTGCCCAATATATCCACTATTCCTCCTCAACACATGTCCAAACCATCTCAACCTGGCCTCTCTGGCTTTATCTCCAAACTGCTCTACCTTCACTGTCCCTCTGATTTGCTCATTTCTAATCTTGTCCATCCTTGTCACTCCCAACGAAGATCTCAGCATCTTCATCTCTGCCACCTCCAGCTCAGCCTCCTGTCTTTTAGACAGAGCCACAGTCTCCAAACCATGCATCATAGCAGGACGCACTACTGTCTTGTAAACCTTCCCTTTCACTCTTGCTGCTATCCTTCTGTCACACATCAGCCGTGACATCCGTCTCCACCCACTCCATCCTGCCTGCACCCTCTTCCTCACCTCTTTTGCATTTTCAAAATCAAAAAAAGTGTTGGTCTGAATCAGATAAAGATAGCTAATAAAGTGTAAAGTGAAATTAATGTGAGATAACTAACTATTCAAAACCCTCTCACAATTGTGTCCATGTGCCACAAGCTAAATACTTATTGTTATTAGTGTCAGCTTTATTTCAAAAAAGAAAAAGGCTTCAGATTCATCATCACCAAGAGGTTTGTTCCTACCCTTCAGGAGCTGAACCCGGCTCCCCTTCCTCTTCATCTGACTCTGTTTCATCTGAGTCATCATCATCGTCATCCTCCTCCTCCTCTTCCTCATTATTTTCACTAGCTCCTCGTGGACTTGCTGGTGGCCCTTTCTTTTTCTGCAATTACATATGAATGCAAACGACCAAGTCAATGAACTTTAACAAAATCTTCTGGACCAAAATCAATGCCTAAGACCAATACACAATTTCTGCATAATTCAATCATTCAGCCATTTATTATGAAGTAATTTTGAGTGTTTTTATGTGAAATTGTGCATTGTAAACAAACTTACTGACATTTTTTTTATTACAACAGGGTTGAGAGGAACTAAGGAGTTTTTATATGCAATGCTGATGATGGTAAAACAGTGGTACATCTGAAAAAATGTTTTTTACTTTTGGTACCGTTTTGCATTAAATCACTGTACATGCACCTCTCTGCTGCAAATGGATTAATACAATTTATGAAAAAAATTTATCCAGCACCCCCCCGCGACCCTGACGGAGAAGCGGCTTAGAAAATGGATGGATGGACATCAAACCTCTCTGAATGACTTTTTTAATGTCTTAATTTTTAGTTTTTTCTGATCTTTTTAAACTTTTTAAGCCCCTTTCAATCAGAATTCAGATTGCAAACGAAGCATCTACCTTTGTGTCTTCTTCATATTCGTCGCTGCTGTTATTGGCCATGTTATTCAGCTGTTGTCTGCTCCTGCTCCTGAACACTGAAATCACAAGACTACATTTTAACCCTATGCTGTCAAACAGTAGCAACATGTTGTGGAATAGTAAAAGCAGCCAGGGTGTCACCTGTTTGACGTGGTGTTGGTGTGTACAAACTGGCGACCTCTTCTGAATCGTTGACGTCCAGTGTCTCGTCGAATGGCTGGTTGGTTATGAGCTGAGTCTGAAAACAATGAGATGTATGTTGTCAAGTAGAAACAAACTTGGCAAGCCACCTAAAATACGAGTTCTCACCTAACTCAAAAAGAAACAAACTAGTCACACGGATGTTTAACAGTATATTACGTGCGTTGCGGTGAATGGTTACCTTGTCAGACTGAAAAAAGCTGCTATTAGTCATACGAGAGGCAAAAACGTTATACAATAATTATTATTATTACACTTGTTTCGACACTTTTTGTCTTAAATGCCCAGTTGGAGCAGGGCCGCTCTGGACCCAAATTAGCGTTAGGTTACATAGATTGATAATTCTACTGCTAAATAGAACATACAGCTAAGGTCTTAAGTATACATATTCATCCAATAAAACGGTTTTCAGTGATTTTCCTGCTTACATTAACTAGCTAAGCTAGCTCACAGTCAATATTAATAACAATCGATTAGCAGTTAACGCAGCTCACGAGCTAACTATGCTAGCTTCGCAGACACAAAATAAATAAATAAATGTGGACTAGCTAGTTAACTGTATTTCTTTAACAGGTAACTCATATAAACACAGGACAGCACAGCAAAGGAACGGTTAATGGTTTTAATATAAGAAACGTGGTAGCTTAGAACGGACCTTGTGTCGCTCAAACCTCTCCATGTAAGCAGGCGCTGTGCTGTAACCCAGGGAGACCGATCCCGCGATACTTCAGATGAGAACAGGGTTAAAGCCCAAACGGACTTTTCCACTTGACCGTTTCCGTGCACTGCATGGCTGATGCAGTTCACTAGAGAGGGTGTAGGGAGGCATTTGAGGTGCAGCCTCGGTAACTAGGTGCTCCTTGTAGGCCGTCATGTAAATAACTTGTAGCTAAAATAACCCACTAATGTTTATCCAAGGTATTCAAAACGTCATAGCCTGAGACTGTGGCATTTTTCCTGAAAGAGAAATTCCACTGAAAAATCATATAAATGGCTACAATGTCGACAAAGTCATTCGGAGTGGTTTAATGTGAAAGACTCCATTCTCAAGAAACGTTGCCTTGTCAGAATTGTTCACAGTGGTAGTCATAGGAACCAGACGTCTGAAGAGTTTAATGCTTCCGAAAAGCTCCCTCACATAGTTTTTAAATAAAATGGTTATGAATATGCTGCTTAGTGCCTGAGACCTGAACCAGTTTTACAATATTTTTGAGACATAGTTTTGGGCTGAAACTGTTTTTGTGTGTGTATATTTGTGACAGAGACATGCACAGAGGCCATTGCCAGGCAATATAGTGCCCAATGAAAGCCCCTTTTCTTCTAGACATGTAACTAATGTAGAATTATTAGCATATATGAAAACCCCAGAAGATGTGTAGATATGTTAGTGATTTTGGATATGAAATAAAATTCATTCGGATTATATACATGGTAATCCCTAGTTCCTGTCACTATCATCATAGAGAATTCTGGGAATAGTAAGCTTCTCTATAATGAACCATTTCACGCCAAATCACTGAATGTTTTTGTTCACATCTCAGCCACTGACATTTGCAGATATTGTGTGGAATTCACCTTAAATCCACTACATTTAGCCGTTAGACAAGAATGGGTTAACTGACAAATATCCCTTTGTTTATTGTGTTGTCATTCTTTATTATTATGCTGTTAGTGTGACATTGACAAATTTAACAGAGAAAGTACTGAGCACAGTAGTGGACTTGCACATGCACAACATCCACATCAGTTAACATGTTTATGTTAATTCTGTTCATTTAAAAAGATGTTACACGTTTCTTTATATTCATTAGACGGACTGCAGGCAGTGGCTACTGAACGTTCATTCATAGCCTGATTGAGTCCACAGAATTACAGATAACCAGATGCCAATATATTATTCATTGTAAACTGCCAAAGTGAAGCATACAAGAAACAACGCTCATACATTAGTTATGTTCACAGCTCAAATAAAAACGGTCCAGTTGAGGCTTCCAAGCCATTTGCTCATCTTCTTTAGCATCCTTCTCAGAGACAGAGACTTTTGCGTGGAGAATAAGCCTCCTGACTTATAAGGGATAAGATCAAATACGGAACAAGCATCTCAGAATAGGACGCAGTTTTAGCTCCTTCTTGCAACAAAATCAACAGAACATGAATGACAAAAACTGATCCCAGTGCAGATTTCAGCTCTTTAAGAAGCTTGATCTCAATCAGGGCCTGTTTCTCAGACATTTCTCTTGGTGTGAATGAGAAGATCTCTCTGTAGATCAGCTTCCAAACTGCCAGGGCCAGCCTTGCCACCTGGAGGATCTGTTATTAGAGTCAGTTTATTGAACACGCCACGACCGAAGTAATCCGCCACCACAGAGAAGCCATCGTTAGAACTCCTCAGCTGTTAAAGACAGAATTTCATATTAATAATTACAGGCAATTTGACTGCATCTTAGCATCAGTAAACAATACTTAATTTGCTGTAAGCCACATAAGTGTATTTACCACTTCTCTGTATTCAGTTACATATATCAAGTACAATGTTTACTTTTAAATGACAATACCTTAACCAGTTTTCAAAAATACCTGAGTGGAACAAATATTAAGCCTGCTTTTTCACTTTAGCCATTCATATAGTATGGACTGTACTCATATAGTACTGGACTCATTGGCTACTGCTAACACTTTGTTCTTGAGCTTTAGCATTTTATTTTAGATGAAAAAGATTCCAAAAAACAAGAACAGAGACAAGCAAACTTCAGTTACAACACTAATAGATGTTGGACGTACTAAGTAGTTTCACTGCAGGTTTATAGGGAACTCGGTACTGAATTTGTTTTAGTTTCAGGGTACCTTTACTTCTTTTTGACTCATAACTTGAGTGCCTTTTATTTACTTGAGCAACAGAGGATTCATTACCCAGTAGCAGTAAGGATATGGAACATGTGTAGGAAGAGATGAATAGTGGTATGTAACGGGGAAATGCCGTGTCTGCTGTACCTGTCTATTGAAATGATCATGAAGGTCTCGTTTCTGGTCTTGTGCACGCAGCATGTCCAACACCTTCCTGTTCTCGGGTGTGCAGGTGGGGCACTCTGCCTCGCTCTCAGCGTAGCTCTCAAAACAGTGCTGATGAAAAGAGTGGCCACACAGGAAATGCACCGACGGCAATTCCAGAGGGCTATTGCACATGCTACACTTTGTCTTCTGGAAAATCTTTGCACTGTGGGGGGAATAAATAGGGAGGAGGAAAACTTTGATAGTTATTTTGTGAGTGAGTTAAAGAATCCTCATTAAAAGACACACAAAGTTCATTTACTTCTACATGATGAAAGTAGGAGTTTAAGAGCAGCTCTTATTGACATATGAAGTCAAAAAGTTGTGAACAGACACATTTCTGTACAATCCTGTGAATGCTGTCATACACTTCATTTAAGGGACTGCAGTAAAGGTGCGTGAGGAACAAGCTGTGCGTGTTCTAAAGCTGGCAGTACAGTGTTTCTGTCCTTAGTTAGTTCGTTGTGGTATTTCAACTTCATTCATGATGACTTGCCTTCAGAAAACACAAACATAGTGAGCATGGGAAACTATGACTCATAGCAAAGTGCATGAGTGGGGATTATGTACATCTTCAGCAATATAAGTGATGTGTTTGTTTCAGATAAGGAAAACCTCAATCTTAAGTCTTCATTGGCTGACAAAAAAAAAAAAAACACAATATAGTCAGAGAGATGCTAAAGCTAAAAATAGTGAGAGGCCCACGTTAGAACAGGAGGTACACAAGTAATCTCCCATATACAAACAATAAGCAAAATAATCTGTAAATGTGAGTACATTACAGACAAAACACATGCACTGCTAAGGAAGCTCCAGTAATACACAGAATACAGCAATGGTTATTATAAGGCTTATTTCAAAGAAAATAGTATCCTTAATTATTTCACATGGAAACTGCAAAGACAAAGATTATTTAGCATCCAATTTGAACATTCAGTGTGACAGAGCAGCGCATCTTCTTGGATGCTTATTCCACTCTGTCGCATACTTTTATTTACTTTTAATTAAACCATATTCTTATTTCTTTTCTAAAGTGTTTTACGAACCTCCTCATAAGATCCCTTCATAGCAAAATTATGAATACAAGATCTTAGTGGCTATATGGGTACCAGAGAAAAAACATCTCTACTGTTTGAGCTAATTTACTAATACTAAATTACTGAAAATCGTAGGCATTCACTCCATGAGAGGAACTTGATAAGAGGAATTAAAGTACAGTGCAAGATTTGAACCTTTTTGGTAGAATATGGCAGTAATAAAGCATAAGGAAATAAAAGACATACACAGAGGACACAAACAGGAATTGCATTTTTTTTTGCTTTATGCCAATGTATTTTTGGCTGCTGCTATCATCTTTCTATTTTCCTTCCTTCTCATCTCATCTTCATTTTTCCACCCCTATCATCTATCTGCTGTCACTATTCCAAGTTGAAAACCTTTCTGTTTTTGCCTTGTACTTACATTGTAATAAAAATCTTAATTAAAATATCCTACAAAAGAATCAGCACAACTACAGGTGAACAGCAAGTCTTTTTTGCTGCTTTACTCCCTCCAAGACAGTTCAGTGGAGATACCTGGTGCGGAGCTCCTGGATCTCAGAGCGGAGGTGTGCCGTTTCCTCACGGTACTGCCGGATCTTTCGCTCATCCTCCTCAATCTGCTGGCTCTCCCTCTGCAGTTTATTAATCAGGTAATCTTTGATCACTGAGAGCGTTGCTGTAGAATTGTGGGCCAGCGTCTGAACCACTGCAACATAAATGCAAAGATATTTACAGATTAAGAACTTTAAGCAGAATTTTGTAATAATGTATGTAGTGCCTGGAAATGAAACAGCACAGCAGTCTACAAGCTGGAAAATGCCTCTCTTTTATACAGTTGCAGACACTTCCTGAATACCTCTTACCTCAATATTGTAAGATGCATGGATCTACTTGCCTGTAAAAGTCTGAATACCCCTAGTCAAGCTGCATGTTTTGTTAATTTTCTGCTTGAAAATAAGTTAACACATCCTCTGTAAGGAACAACCTCAAACATGGCATTTGTTTGCATATTTTATTTTTTCATATTTTTATATTTACTGCACAATTTAACACACCTTTAACACACCAAAGATTGCTTTATTTGTTTGTGTTAAATTCAGCAAATAAACTAATTGTGCATTACATATAATATGAATGTATATAACTGTGTTTTCCTTTAGTTAGCTTATTTTAATGAAGAATATCAATAAACATCAACTTTGACTAGGGTGCCAAAACCTTTGCATTAGACTGTACTAGCAAATGCAACTAGATTTGATTGGTTATTCTGAACCACAGTGAGAAATGACAGTGGAACAGCACAGCATAACTACAATAAAGAAACATTTACCAGAATAAATGACTCAGTAAAGCATTTCTAAAAAAACAGGGCACACACGCTAAGTTTTAAAGTACCATTGCATGCAAAATAACAACAACGACAACATCTAGATGTGTGAAAACATAACCAAGGTGAGAAAAGTAGAACCACAAGTCACTGAGGAGCAACAAATGGCATTTCTTCGTGCGAAACACTTGCAACTTACCCAGAAGAGGTGGCATGAGGTTGTTCTGGTCAATGTGCTGCAAAACCTCACTAATGTAAGCTTTGCAGTCTTCTTCTTTTCGTGCAAAGTAGCCCAGAGCCTGTTCCCACAGACAAACTTCCTTATCACCGTATGTCTTACATGCCTCCACAACCTTCGAGTACTCCTCATTCTGCATGTGGTAATGCATGATCTGCTGATACCTGCAGAGAAAAAAGGGTGAGACTTGTGGCATCTCTCATACAATCACAGCACTGGTAACACTAAGAACACTTTCGGAAATGTTCTAAAAGAAAAAAAAAAAACTGGGCATTGCATTAGAAACAGTGTCTGTGTCTGTCAGGTGGTCTATGGCAAGTTTGACTATATACACTATATGAACAAAAGACTTCTTAATAACTGAATCCAGGTGTTTCATTCAGTCTCTTTGCCACAGGTGTATAAAATCAAGCACCAGTGCAACAAGTCAGTTTGCGAAATTTCTTCCTTACTAGATATTCCATGGTCGTCTGTGAGTATATAAGTTGTTGCCAAAACAAAGTTGCCAGAGTTCTGCGGAGTTCCAAACCTCCGGCATTAACATCAGCACAAATTCCGTTTGCCAGGAGCTTCTTGACATAAGTTTCCATGGCTGAGCAGCTGCATGCAAGCCTTACATCATCAAGCACAATGCCTCTGCATCTGGAAGTCTCATGACTGAGTCTGGGTTTGGCGAATGCAAGGAGAACATTATTTTCCTGACTGCACTGTCCCAAGTGTAAAGTTTGGTGGAGGATGCCATGGGGTTGTTTTTCAGGGGCTGTCCTAGGGCCTTTAGTTCCAGTCTAATTTGGACAAATGTCTGCTTCCAGCTTTGTGGGAACAATTTGGGCAAGGCCCTTTTCTGCCCCAGTAAGATTCTTCCCCAGGGTACAAAGCAGAGTCCATAATGGCCTGACTGGTTGGGTTTGGTGTGTAACAATTTAACTGGCCCTGACCTCAACGCCATTAAACACCTTTGGGATGAACTAGAACAGAGATTGCTAGCCAGGCCATCTTGGCCAACATCAGTGTCTGACCTCACAAAGGCAAAAATTAAAACAGACACACTCCCTTGTAGAAAATGTGTCCTAGAAAAGTAAAAGCTGTTACAGCTGCAAAGGGGGGGACCAGCTCCTTATAAATGCCTAAGGATTTAAAATGAAATGTCATAAAAGCTGTTGTAGGTGTCCCAATACTTTTGTCTGCATAGTGTATGTACAGTGCTTTAAAGTAGTTTTAGACATCTTCATCCTTTTTTGTTGGTCTGGTTGGTTTTTTTTTTTTTTTGGAATGATGTATTATGAATTGCTTTATCAATGATAAGATGTACATGATTCTAGCTACAATTAATATTTTGGATGCAACTGAACATCTAGAAAACCTAGGATCTGTTCTGGTCAGTAAAGTCATAGTAAATAAGAGAGGAATCGACTTTTGAGCACTGTGATATGAATGGAACCTATGACCCCAAAATAACAAGAACGTCTGTGTGTGATTTGTTTATGACCTGAAATAGTTACTTATTTCTTAAATATTTTCCTTTTCTTAAAGCCAATGAAAAATTGTTCAACAACACTGCCATATTTACTCCTAACATACAACAGGCAGTACTACTGAGAGCTTGAAGGATTTGACTCACAGCTTGCCCTTTTCATAAAGGTAGAGCACCCCCTCTTTAAAGTTGTGCATTTGGCAGAGCACCAGAGCTTTATCAAACACAGTGTTCTCTCTCCTCAGCAGTAACAATGCTGCCTCCTGCAGGCCCTTCTTCCTCTGGATGAAGCAAAAATACATCAGTATCAAACTTGAATAACAAAAGAAGATATTGGATCATTTTCTTAATAATGCAGGGTATGGGTTAGATGAAAATTCTTCATCAGTAAGTATTTATTATAATTATGATTAAGAAATTATTATGTTTAAATGGTGTATTAATTATTACTGTAATGTAGTAAATATTAGCAACATTCTGTTTACCTCGGGATCCTGTTCATGGGCCCAGTCCTGCAGCCGAAGTTCCAGCAGTGTATCATACACTCCTTGGGGTGGTGACTGTTCCTCTTCAATCATGTGCTCAAGGAATGCTCGCAGCTCTCGTGGGTTGTTTGCAAAAATGGGTATGAACTCTTCTGAATTTGCCTGAGAAACACAAATACGGTGAAGTGAGCGACTGAGGAACTCAAATTATGTACTTAAGCACATAGGATATGGAAACCCTAAATATTTTTGATTAAGGCATGTCTCAAATTTAATGTTCAAGAGATATATTTTTTTTGCAAGTGACTACAGGATCTAAAAAGACAAAAATACTTGTGGCTTGTGGGATGATGCATTTCAAGGTCATCAGATCTCAAGATCAAACAAGACAAGTGTTTGAGATATTATATTATATAATATATATAGCGAATCAGCATTAATTGTGCATTAAAATGCATAGAAGTGTGTTCTCTTTAGAGGACATGTTCACTTAGAAAAATCAACAAAAAGTGATTTGCTCAGAGGTACACATTATACATATTGTATTGCCAGATGTGATCCGCAATATTCAGACACTTCTAGAGTGTCTCTACAAGAATCTATCTAGAAGAACTGTCTGCATGTTTGAGTATTCATGCACATCTACATCCTTATGTGCCCTAGATCTTCATCTCTTATTCCCAGAGTGGAGCCATAACCTCACTAAGACTCTGCTGTCCTGTGAACAGCAGGGTACCCATAAAAGGAAAAAAAAAATCCAGAATTCTCACCTTATTCAGTACAGTCCTGTCCAGACTGTCCCGATCAGTGGGGTCTCGGCTGGGCTGATAGTCAGTACAAAGCCTCTTCAGCAGCACAGTGGTGCTCTCAGGAACATGGTGCATCAGCGTTTTACCATAACGCTTCATATTGGTCTCAGCTTGCTCAAACGGCAGTCGTCCGATATAGCGCAGAGCCTCCTGGTAATTCTGGATATAGCCATTAAAACAAAAGAGGAAAAACATTACATTCTGTGGTGTGATTTCTTAAACAGCCTAAAATGTCACATTTTTAGAATTTTCAATTTAGAATTTTGCTTAATATTTGCTGTTACACATCACTGATCTGATACTACAGTTGAAATATTCTCTAATTCTTCAGTTGGCTACAATTCTCCTTACCTTTAAATCCTCCAGCTGGATCTTTAGGTACCACTCGTGGTGCAAGTGTTTATCTGCCAGGAACACAGCATGGCTGTGGTAACCAGCCTGGCGCAGCACCTTTATGGCTATCTCTACATCAAAATGCACCTCGCTCTCACTGCTCTGGAATCCACAGACAAATGTAGACAATGATGAGTCTCAATTCAACAAAAGGCCCAACTATACTGTAAAAACATTTTTTTTCCCCTTGACTAAAGTGAACTGCACTGAAAATGTCAACTCGATTTTGAAATGTCAAATTGTTTTTTTAAATATTTTTTAGAGGTACAAGTTGTAATAGATTCTAAAGGAATTGAAACAAAACAAAATCTCAATATTTTAAAAACAATTAACTATTTAACTATCATTTTTATAGCATAATGTTTAAAGCAGCTACACAGTACACTGAAGGAACTGCTTCAAATGAAGTATCATATCACTGTTTCTTTTTGCTTTAAATAACCTTAATAAACTCCTCCAGCTTGGAGCTGTCCTTCAGTTTGGTGTAACAGTTGAGTAGTAATGTTGTGTGATCTGCGTTGGCCAGGCATTGCCTGTGAAGTGCTTGCAGGTACGCAGTCAGGTTGTGTATTCTCTGAGCATCCAAGAACTTGCGGATGACGTATGAGGGTTCAAGTTTCCCAATGGTTCTACAAGACAAAGCAAGTCAGCTTGTGAAATCGCATTGCTACAGCTGTGTTTTATTCATATTTACAGAACAATCTCCCTAATCCTAAAGTAACTACAAACTGGTTAAGAATGATGCTAAAATTAACCATTTCATAACATCATAACTAATTACATATTTGTTTAGAGTACAGTTCCCAAAGAGGTCAGTTCTCACCGAATATACTGTTGAATAGCTCCATCATGGTCACCTTTAATGTAAAGGTGATCTCCATATTGTCTGAATATCTCAGATAGACCATCATTATCCAGATGCTGACTCTTTGCTAGATTAATCGCCATTACAAATAGATTCTTCTTAAAGAGCATCTACGGAAAGAGAACACCATCACTTCATTCAGTTTATCATCATTAGTGTGACTAAATAAATAAACATATACTGTTCAAGAGTTATCAAAACACTGTTTAAACAAACTGATGGTTACTGATGGAGCGTCATCTAATTTTACAGTGCAGAATTTAGCATTAGAATGTCCAAACCCACTTATTAGCAGACTAAGACAGTGTAATCACTGAGTGAGCTGACCTCTAATTTAGTCTGGGTGTCCTTCTCTTGCAGCATAAACATGTTTCCATCTCTTGTCAGGATGTAGAACGAACCCCACTCTGCAAGGACATCTATTATGTCATCAAATGCTGCACTATAAGCGATGAACTTATTGTCCAAGTCATAAATCGTCAAGATCTGCTTTTCTGTTGGAGAGGTCTCTCTGCTCCCAAAGTCAGGCCTGTGACAGAGAGATTTCACAATTTAAATGTCACCAAACTTTCCCATGATAAAGCCTAATGTCTTTAGGTGTACAAAGGGGTTCATTATCTTATCATGGTAAATCAAACTAAAAAAAAAAGTTCAGATACAAATCAAATGAACTATTCCATCAATTTTCCACTTGATGTTGTAAATTTAACTTCTTTAGGTTTAAACTAGAAATGGTTTGTGGATATATTTACAGATGTGATCTAGGGGATTATTGACTTCTAGTGTTTGTTAGCAATGTTGGCCTCTGAACGTCAGAACTTCAGAAGCAAAATTTTGGACATTAAACATATCTAGACTGATCAAACACATTTGGGTTAAAGGGAAAATTGTGGGAGGGGAGGGTTACGCACTTCATACCTTATCACCTTAAGGAATTCCCAACAAAGAGTGTCTGATAGCGAAATTCAACCATCTCAGGAAAATAAATGCAAAATATATCATGTGTCAAACTGAAGCCTGAGGAATTAACTGTACAACGTTAGAAATAAAGGTTCTGTGCAGAAATATTTTTTTATTTATCAAGGTACAAATGATGTAAATGTCACCCCAGTGACAGTTATGTACCATTTTTAATGAAAGTGTAGTTTCTATTTTTTTTTCTTATTTGAACAGAAACAAGAAGAAAGTGAACACCACCAAAATGTTCTAGAATTAGTATCTGAGCGAGGGGAGTAAGTGAGGGGAGCAAATTCCAATATTTCTTTTTCTGCGACAGAAAAATTGCAGCTAAAATTGCGTAGTGTCCATTTATCAGGGCTTCATTTTAGCAGAACAGTGGGCTCACATTCAATACACTCATTTAACAGTCTGTGGAGATATACCAAGAAAAATCATACTATTTTTACCAATAACTTGACATGTGTAACATAACAAAATACAGCAAAGTTAATCAAAGTAGCATGCTGTGCCATGACATGCATGCATTTTTACCAACATTATGTTTATCACTCAATGTGTCCACTACTGCTGTGACTGTTCTTCATACTTCATCCTTCAACTGAGCTAAATCAAGCAGTCATGCATGAGAAGTTGTTTCTAAAGTTTTTGAGAATGTTAATTATTGAACAACCTTAATAACACATCTGTTAGTCACAAGATATAACATTATGGGGACAACTGACACATATCTGATGCATTTTTTAGCTCAGGTTTTTTAAATTCTTTTTTTTTTTTTTTTAATGGGACCTCTCAGAGCCACCAGATCCATTACTGCTTAGTGTTTTGAGACATCATCATTCACAAATTAAGCCCGTGCATTCATCACAACCTGAAGAGGGAGATAAGCTTTATATGAGTGGTTCTTACTTGTTAGGTGACTTGGTATCTCGGGTAAGCAGCAGTAAGTAGCCCCGGTGCCAGTGGGCCAGAATCTTATGCCCATCAAAGGCAAAGCAGGGTCCTCTTTCATCGGGTTGGTACAGATAGACACAATCGTCTCCCGCAACAATGAACTGCGAGTCCTGAGAGGGGTCTGTGAGGGCAGAACAGCGCAGAGCACAGCCGTGCGTGTCCAGCTCCAAGCGAGGGTACTCCTTCACTGATAATGTGTAACACTAACAACAGAGTAGACCAAGACAGGCAGCACTGAGTACAACAACAAAAATCTCTCTACATTTCAGTTTCGGAAACAACAACAAATATTCCTAACACTCGTTAAATAGGAAAATTAAAACATACCTGCACTTTTTCAAGGGTGGCTACAAACAGGTGTGTGACTTTTCCTGCCTGGCGGAAAGCCAGACCAGTGACTGGACAATTTCCCTCGTGAAGGGTCAGTGTTTTACTGTGCCTGTCTCTGGTGATGTCACCTTTGGTCAACACTACACTGCCGTCTGTAAAGCCTGAACATACCACCACATTGTGAACATTACAGAGAATTGTTTAACACAACCCTGTTTTCATTCTAAGTTTAAAAATGAAATTTTACATACATTTTATAATTAAACTTACATAAAACAATTTGATTATTTGTACAAACAAAAACAATCAACAGTACAAACAATGAGAGATAGAACCAAAACAAAGCTGTACCTATGGCCATGAAGTTTAGGTTCTCATGTACACTAAGACAAGACACTTCTGTGGGTTTATTCCCAGGAATGGCTGGGAATATGCGGGTGCACAGAGGACTGCCGCTGTCCCTCTTATCTGTATTCCACACTTTCACCTGGTGTACATACAAACAAAACAAAAACATACACAACAGATGATCATCATTCTGCATGGTACACATCAACTTCTATAGCTATATTTCCCTGACAGACAACAACCTCAGGTTGGATGTTGCATTCAATAAAATGCTTCTACACGAGACAATAAGACATGGAAGAAATAAACAAACAAACATAAAACTTACATTTTACATAGTTCATTACACAAAACCTGAAAAGGCCAAAGAATGAAAGACCAACAAAAACAGTGGATGAAAAACTGACAAAGAATTTTTAAGCCTTTTTAATAACATGTAATGCGATATTTTTAAAAAATTAAAAGGGGAATTCCACCGATTCTTCAAAATATCTGCAAATTTTAATTATCAAGACATGAACAGTCATTCAAAGTGATTTGATATGAAAAGCTATTGATGTAAATTAAAGATTCTCAAAATTAAAATGCCATGTTTTATGCAGGATAGATCATAAATAAAGGCCTAGCACATTGGAGTAAGTGCCCTAAAACAAATTTCCTCAGTAGGGCGTAAAAGAGCAGACAGACACTTTATAGGGAGCGAGTGAACTTGTGAACTTCTCAAGGCGATGTCACCCCACCTTCACCGAGAGTATAAAACATGTATAAAACATGTGTACAAACTCTGTATATGTGTGAGTGTCGCCCAAGGGCCCATTGGGAATACACTCTCCATGCTCAAAAGGAAAAAAGGACCTGCACTTCTGAATTCTGAAGAGTCTTCTCGTATTTTTTACTTTGTTCGATTCGTTTTATTTTCTTTCAACAAACAATTGAATTTGTTTTATTTTACAAACCATAAATAGTACTTAGGCTTGGTGGTTAAACAAGTGTCGAGCCACGACACTATGTTCTAAAGAAATGTGCTGAGTCAGAACAGCCATGAAAGGAACAAAACATTTCACGTGTTTAACGCCTCTATTCCACACAACTTGCCTATTCAGATTCCTTTATTGATCCCAGGGGGAAATTAAAAGTGATTTCACAAAAATGGTTACAAATACTTTGCCTGAGACACTGTTTTACAATAGTTTTGCTATGAGCCTTTAGCCTAAAACATTTTATTAAATGCATGCAGGACACTGCACGACAAAACAGTACTTAAAAATATTTGAGATTTTTCCTAATGTACACCCATCTTACCATTATCAATAGGCTATCACATATAAACTCACATGAGACATCACAACGCCTGGTTCCAGTCACCACCACTGTAAATAAACATGATTTGGTACAGTTTCTCTACAAACCCCTTTACATTGAACTACTCTGAATAAATCCGTTTACAAATCTCAGTGTTTGAATTCTGCAGCAATTCTGGAAAACTGGTGGAATACCCCTTTTTCGGTTTTTTGGGTTTTTTTTGGGTCAGAGCAGCAAAACTGTTGAACGTTAAAGTTCTTACCAGTGGGTTGATGCCATGCTCGTCCTGCCCAACTGAAACCAGGATGCTGTGCTGCTTCAGCTGGTACAGGTGCGTCACCCGCAGTTTGTAGGCTTGGAAGGAGGTGAGCTGGAGAGAGCGCGTTAAAAAACAGATCTGACCGTCCATATGTACACAACAAGAGTTAAGGAAACCAAGGACTTTAAAATCACAGTAACTGACGGGGCTCATAGGGGTAGTTAAACTACCGGGGCGAGTCTGGGGTGTATAAGGTTAGGATATATCTGAACTACAGGCTGCACATCAGG
The DNA here is from genome assembly GCF_015220715.1 of Pygocentrus nattereri. Classification (NCBI taxonomy): domain Eukaryota; kingdom Metazoa; phylum Chordata; class Actinopteri; order Characiformes; family Serrasalmidae; genus Pygocentrus; species Pygocentrus nattereri. Next base: position 29,714,231 of record NC_051228.1, on the reverse strand, counting down.
CCAATGACGAACTCGGTTAAAACGGTCTCCACAAACCCACTAACGGACTGTAATATCATACTAGATGGGTGCAAAACACTACCTCTAAAAGCATGGAAACCACAGATTAAACTGCTGGTCCGTCGTTTCCTGACAAATACTTATTGTCACAGAAGTGAAGTGCTAGGTTAGCTAACGTTAGCCCCACGTCCCTAAGCAGCGGCTGAGCACCGTGAGGATATCCCCGAGAACGATGTGTCCCCGTCCGGAGTCACAGGCCGATATACCGCTGGGCAGAGCGAAGTTCTTCCCATTCTCCCCCGGATCCTTCACCGGTTCTTTATCAAAAAACACAAACCGTCTCCACTGCAAGAACGCAGCCATTTTCTTACCGAGTCCTCCTCAACAAAATCATGTGACTCCTATTCGTGTCATGTGAGCGGAGTCGGGCGGAAAAAGACATGGCTGTGTGGCCGCTTATAGTAATATGTGTTTTGTCGGACGCAGCTTGTGAATGAAATTAATCAGTTCATTTATTTTCCTGGAAGACGACTAAAAGAAGACGAACGGTACTTTTGAGAATATGTTAAAATTAAATACAATACAATGTGATAATATAAAGAGAGAGTTTTAGTACTGCTAATTTAAAAATATAAGTAATAAAAGGAGATTTTTTTTGGCTTTAACAGTATTTCCGATACAACACATTTAAATTCACATACAATGTACAGTGAAGAACGCTCTTTAAGAGTCTTAAATCCTCGGTGCTACTCGTTTTCCTTTCCGTTCCAAAATAAATGTGAGGCCGTTTCTACGCCAGCATCTCAAAATGAGCACCGCATGACATTACAAGTGTATTAAAAGGTTTGAACTACAAAAAAGCAGTGCGTGAAACTACAAATAGTCGCACAAACATTCAGTAACTGCTTCGTTGCGTCATCTTCTGCACGCCCATGTTATTTAACGTGGACCAATCAAACACGCGCGTGTGTGCAAGACCGAGCTGTAACGTTGTGCTTGGCACGTGGACCAATCAGAGCGCGTCTTCGGCCCCAAAGGGGCGGGGCCAGCGGTCTACCGGACTCAGCGCTCAGCTCGCGGAGCGGCGCGTCGTGTAGATCCAATGAGATCGCGCCGCGTTCAGGGCCCGATGGCCAGAACAAGCCGGTGACTTAAGACGGAAAGCGAGGAATCCGCTGTAGCGTGAGCACAGAGCGCTGTCTGCTCATGGGTTCGCTTTAACAACTACTGATCTGAAGATTACTGAGTTTACAAGTTTAAGTAGTGCACGAGTAAAGCCTTTCTTATTGTTCACCTGTCAGCCAGCGGTAACTTGTACCGGTCCTTTAGCTCACACATAAAAACTTCTGCTACTGGAGGTAAGTTTAAGTTAATGCCATTTCGTTTCTTTCCCTGGAGTTGTATAACTTTAACTTTTGGGTGTAGGTAGTTAAGCTGCCCCGCTGTTCAGGTTTGCATCTTCAAGCTGGCGTTACAGGATGTAAGCAGTTAGCTAGCATGTGCTTTTTCAGACTGCTAGCAGATTCAGCAGAGCACATCCAGCTAGGTTAGCTAGGTTACCTTAGCTTCCCAACAGCGTTTACAGCAGTTAACGTCTGATTTCAGAACTATTGCGCCTTAATAAGAAATGATAGTTTAGCATACATAAAGCCACCAGTCATCTTGAAGCATAGTCTTTGGCGTGTGTGCTGACGAGGCTGAAGTTGGCTTCCTAGTCGTCTTGTTCGAATTTTCCCGTTCCACCTTAAATGGTGCAGCAATTCTATTCTGGCCTGAGGCGCCACAATGTAACTGCTGCACCATTTAAGGCGGAACGGGGAAATTCGAATAAGAAGCTGATTTCAGTTTCGTTGTATGCCGCCTAGTTAGTGTTTAGGGGGACTGAAACCCCTCAGTCATTAGGACCAGGCTGCCTCAGCAACGTATTAGACAAAGGCATCAAGACCAGAAGTTTCCACACCTGAATGTTTGAAAACGTGTGTTTACTGTTATAGAAGGCTGTTCAATCTGACCATTAGATCTACAGGTTAACAATAAGCCACATTCTGCGTCTGTTGGTAACAACTGTACTTCAAAGACTAGAGCAGCACATCTGTGTTAAATGTGGATGCATGAAGCTACTAGTTGTTCCTTTATTGTAATGAGGCCCACGTGTTTTCTAGCTTTATCCCACGTCTGTGGGCGGGATCAGGCCTCTAGGATGTAGCCGGCATTGCAACACACTTCATGTTCAAAGAGCAGGACAGTGGACCTTTCTATTTTACTCTTTAGTCAGACCGGTTTTACTCTTTCTCTCGTAGTAGTTTACGCCAACATGTGCGCATGGATGTGATTATCCGAATTTACCTGATTGCACCTGTAGCAGGTCTCTTCTTCACCTGAGCAGTGTGCATCTTTGTCATAGCCTTAGATAATGCAATGTCAGTACTGGTCAGTAGCTGTGCCTGTCTGTCTGACCAAGTGCTGTAAGACTGGTTGATCCACACATTCAGTTTGTTTCAGTGGATTTTCAGAATTATTTAAATCCATGTATTTACATGACTGTAACAGCCATTGTGAGTTCTCCAAGTGAAATAAATTTTACATCTCTTACAGGTTACCATGAGGGAAAAGCTGACGTTATGGGCACTGTTTTGCCTTGCTTTAGTGCTCCTGCCTTCTCCAACAGGTGAAGCACACACCAAACACTGGATGTTAAAACTCACCCTTTTTGCCATGCTTGGTCTTACCTGTAGTATGGTTCGATTGGTTCTGAACATTTTGTAATATTTTAATTCATTATTAATGTTATTTGTAGTATTTGTCATTTGAATTACTACAGTTTTGCATTACCAATGTTTTTGTCTGAGCATGATTTTAGAGAGGCACTTGGGTCCATCCAGTATCTTTTGTTTGTAATCTTAGATTTTGCTGATTCGAATAGCGGCTGTCTTGTAGGCATCCAAATGTAACTTTCACATTTCTGTTTAACAGCTTCTGTTGCTGTGATGTCTGTCGACTTGGGGAGCGAATGGATGAAAATTGCTATAGTTAAACCTGGAGTGCCAATGGAAATTGTTTTAAACAAGTATGAAACATAAATATGGTGCAGCTAGATGAGATTATTATATATATTTTTACAGTTTAAAGCACTTTATCTAGTGTGTTCTCTGCTGAGGTCAGAAGGAATAACGTATTCTGTTTTTGTTGTGTGCTTCAGAGAGTCCAGAAGGAAAACTCCAGTAGCTGTGTGCTTAAAAGAAAATGAAAGGCTTTTTGGAGACAGTGCTCTGGGAGTGGTGAGTTGCTGTTGTTGTTATTTCTTGTGGGTATTTTGTACCTGTTTTGGGTGCAAGATTTCTTCAGATTTGAATTATGATAGTGACCCCAGCTTTGTCATTGCAGTCTGTGAAGAATCCCAAAGTAGTTTACAGGTATCTCCAGAATCTTCTGGGGAAGACTGCTGAGAACCCACAGGTTGCACAGTATCAGAAACACTTTCCTGAACACCAGATACAGAGTGATGAAAAGAGAGGAACAGTGTTTTTCAAGAATTCTGAGTGAGTATTTCATTTATGGATCCTTAATGCAACATTTGTATGTATTTCATATTTGTTTAGACAGAGAGAGATAAGATTTGTTGCTGTCATGATAAACCTCATTTCCCCAAAATGGTAGCTTTATGGGAGAAGGAAGTTAATGGAACAAGATATTCCCAAGTAATATTGGTGCATTAGTACCACTATCACAATTACTACCAGCTTAATTATAGAATTAAAGAATGAAATTATAGAATGAAAATGTGCTTTTTGGCAAATCTGATTGTTACAAATTGTTAATAGTTTAATGAATGACTAATCAATAGGTTTGAAATCCGTGTGCAGCTTGAGTAGGTTTGTGGATATACAAATAGTGTTTTGCTGTACAAGATTCATCTGAAGAGAATATTGATGTTTAAGTTCTTATGTGTCACAGAGAGATGCAGTATTCTCCAGAGGAACTTTTAGGCATGGTTCTGAACTACTCATCTGGCCTGGCTCAGGATTTTGCAGGTTTGCCTATTCAAATCTGTCTTCTTTGTCTGATCACTGAAATACTGCTGTGCTGTAACAAGTCTGGGATCCTGTCCATGGCCCTGTTTTAGAAATTCTTTAATTCTTTTCCTCACAGAACAGCCCATTAAAGATGCAGTAATCACCATCCCAGCCTTTTTTAACCAGGCAGAACGCAGGGCAGTCCTACAGGCTGCTCAGATGGCAGGCTTGAAGGTCCTTCAGCTTATCAATGATAACACAGCCGTGGCTTTGAATTACGGAGTCTTTAGGAGGAAAGACATTAACTCAACTGCCCAGGTACTAATTTAAAACAGTGGTTCAGACCAAAAAATAATGAGAATAATAATAATAATAAATGAAATCTGTACATTGATTTATGTTCACGCTATGTTTTGTCTCCTTATTCTTTTCTCTGCAGAACGTGATGTTTTATGATATGGGATCAGGCAGTACGACGGCCACTATCGTCACATACCAGACCGTGAAGACCAAAGAGGCAGGCACTCAGCCCCAGCTGCAGATCCGTGGAGTCGGGTGAGTCTTATACTGGGTTAATGTTTCACTATAGGATGTGTTTTGTACATGAGGGATGGTAAGGACAAGGATTTTCGTGTGTTGACCTCTTTGACGGATGTACTTTTTCACCATAATGCAATCTGTCTTTGGCGTTCAGCTTTGATAGGACACTTGGAGGCTTTGAGATGGAGCTGAGACTGAGGGACTACCTGGCCAAAATCTTTAACGAGCAGAAGAAATCAAAGAAGGATGTAAGGGAGAACATGCGTGCCATGGCTAAACTGCTGAAGGAGGCTCAGAGAGTGAAGACGGTGCTGAGTGCCAATGCTGAACATATGGCTCAGGTAGGAAGGTGCTCTAAGGAAATGATACTGAGAGTGCACTTTCATTTTATGATTATCTTTATACTGAAAAGCCTTCAGGAAAAGGAAGCTGTGGTCTTTTATTTGGAGCTTAAAGGGGAATTGCATTATTTTTCTAAATGTCTGCATTATTAAATCATTGAGATGTAAACACAGTCATTCAGAGTGGCTTGATGTGAAGTGGTTAATTGCTGAGAAACTTGGTGACTGATTCACAATGGTGGTGAAAGGAACCAGGGGTTGTGGTGTCTGCAACACAATTGCATACCGTTGGGGGTTTGCATACCGTTTTGCCTTATAATCAAATCAAAGCATACATACACCCCTCCACCATGATTACATTTAAAAATAATGTGTGGAATTCTATAAACGCATGGCCTGTTGAGATTATGTTGTGCAGCTTTCTGCTTGTTTCTAGAACTTTGCATTCAATTTGTAAAAGAAAACTGTATGAAAGTTATAGGTTAAGTTCATTTTTACTGCAAATTATTAAGTTGAATTAAGTAAGTAAAATGTCATGATCCATTAACGTGTTCTTTTCTTTGCCAGATTGAGGGGTTGATGGACGACATTGATTTCAAGGCCAAGGTGAACCGTGCTGAGTTCGAGGCTCTGTGTACTGATCTGTTTGACAGAGTGCCCGGCCCGGTGGAGCAGGCACTTGCTGCTTCTGAGATGTCTTTGGTGAGGAACTTACATGGTGCATACTATACATGATAGTTTGCTTCTGTATAGTCATGCACATTTTGTTAGTGCAATGTATGCATTTAATGACTCATTTAATCACACTTTTAGTTTATTTGGTTCACTTCATACATAAAATGGTTAAAATGTGGTGTTTTCCCTGCAGGATGAGATCGAACAGGTCATTCTGGTTGGAGGAGCTACTCGTGTCCCCAGGGTTCAGGAGGTCCTCCTTAAAGCAGTGAGAAAGTAGGTTTCACTCCATCACTCATTGCACTTCTATAAAACAGCATCTCATACCTTTTATAGTCTTAATTTACAGTTTTCAGAATTTTAATTAATCCTACGCAAACTCCTTGGCCAAGTGCAATTAAAAGATATTCAGCACTGACAGTGTAAACTTTTCAGTGACCCTTCATTTTAGTAGTCTTCTATAGTTCATCTAACAAAGGTCAAATTGTTAAACTATCTGGTCAAAAACACTAGTGTATTCAATACATTTTTAGTTCATTATCAGTTGAAGACAAGATGATCAACTATAAAGTATCTACAGTGGACTACAGTGGACAATGAGTTTTAATCTGTATTTCAAAAATAATTTTTTTATTGTGAAAAGGCTTTAAACCTGCGAAAAGTAAA